>NC_079468.1:6666666-6969696 GCF_026250575.1 Diorhabda carinulata
CTTCATCAATTCCTCTACTTCTTAGTTCATTCAGGATTTGCCAGGAAGCATTACTAAAGGCATATCTTACATCTAAAGTTATCACAGCGCATATTTCCGGATTTGGGGAGAAAAATTCCAAGCCTGTTTCACAATTTTTATTACTTCTTTGATAGCATCTAGTTTGCCTCTCTTCTCTTATGCCATATTGTTTTTCTGCAAATCCAACAGTACGTTTCAGTTCTTGCTCCAGTCTAGCCAGAATGTTCAAATAATTTCCCTTCCGACATCTAAAAGACATATAAGTAGATATGAATAAGCTTCCTCTGATGCATTTTCACTTTTGACAAACAACAAATAATTAAGATTTCCGGTGATTTTGATATTATTAAAGCTTGTAAAAATTTTCAATCTCTTGTAATTCAATATTCAAATTGACTTTGATAGAAATATTTCAATATCAAAATCACCGGAAATCTTAATTAATTATTTCCCAGACGATAAATACATAAGTATTCGAAAGCTCGGAAAATATTTTGAAGTTAGTCCACTTTGGTATTTCCTGGCCACATTCCCAATAAAAAACTACTCATAATATAGCTGGCAAAGACTTCTTTATAATTATATATAGTAACAGACAAATATTGAAAAGAATGATTGTCGACCCTAAAAATGCTATACGAAATAGCGACAATTAACTCAGAAAAGCATTGGGTAAATTATAGACATTATGCTGTAATAAGAAAGAAGAAAAACACGTCAAAATTTATAGGAGGTTATGTCAAAACGTCAAAAGATATAAACATTTAAAATTATGAATATTTTGCCTAAAAAACGGTAAATATTGAAGCTTATTTAAAAAAACTGCAATTTTACGATTAAATTTTCAGATGGCATGTTCGCACAAAAGATAATATTGCAAGAGTTAGAAGAGATGAAGCAAAAGCTTTGGAAGAGGAAAAGGCTCGTGAAGAAAGGATAAAACTTGCTGTAAGTTCAATCTATTAAAAAAATGAAAAATCTCTATTATTTTTGTATAAACAATTCATATACATCATTTACAAGTTTGAATAAAGAAGTTACTAAGTGCATAAATTATTTTTTTAGGAACGGGAAGCTAGAAGAAAATTACTACTAAGTAAGAGCCGTAATACAACAGGGTATTTACCACTTGATTCCAAAATAAAAGAAGATGCAGGAGATAACAAACATATTAATTTTTTTGAAGAGCTAGAAGAAGGCAATGCTGAATTAAAAGAAGTAAATGTTGAACATGAAAAGGAAAAGAAAGAGGAAAGGGAGAAATATGAAAAACAGATTGGTTATTTAACTTATCTCGGACAAGATACTAATGAAGCATTAGGCAAAAAAAGTTGGTACAACATTGCCCCAGATAGATCAGAAGTTAAAGTTGAAGTGAATTTAAAAAGTAAAATACGTGAAGATCCACTACATGTTATGAAAAAGTATACCAATGATAAAAAAGACACAAAAGACATGAGCTTAAGCAATAACAGAATCAAACAACCCCTAATACACACAAAAGAATCTGATAGAAAACATAAAAAACACAAGAAGCATAAGAGACAAAGGTCAAGTTCCTCTGATTCTGATGAATCTGAAAGTAAACGAAATAAACAAAGGGAACTTGAACTACTTAGAATGAAAAGACTGAAAAGAGAAAATGAAGAAAGGTCAAAAGCTAATGCACTTTTGTCAAAATTGAATGATACACATCAAAAGGATGAAGATACTACAGATGCAACCAACTTTAAAGCAAAATATAATGCACAGTTTAATCCTCATTTAGCTAAACAAAATTATATGCTTCAATAAAAAAATGTATATACTTCATTAAAGCTGCAATAGAAATTTGTTTTTTTTTTGTCATAATATACCATGGAATTAGACTAGCGATCAATATTATGGATAACTTGAAAGTTATGGAACCAATTGTGATATTCAATCAAGTACATGAAATACTGTAGAACAATCAGATTGAATATCTCTAATGGTTTGAATTTCACCAAAGAAATACTTAACAGTTAGATAAGTAGGATATTTGACAATGAGCAAGAATAATAGTCTTTATTGGGTTCTTGGGCATATCAGAATTAAAGAAGCCTATATGTTTGCTAGAAAAGGATCAAGGAGACGTTTTATTTGCCTGGAGTCTTTCTGCGGTTTAGGAAAATGATTTGGTTTGGAAAAAAGGTGATATATAAAACTTATTACAAAGTACACTAAAGAAGATGAGGGTGCCTATTTTTTCAAGTTGTAAGCATTCATGATACAACATTCCGAAGTATGTATTTAGAAAATTTTTAACTTGAACTTCATAATTGATTGAGGGGATGCCAGCTATCACTGTCCTATATGCACTAGCTACTCTGTGACATAAGTCTCTGGATTCATACTAATCTTCTCTTCAGTTGTTTATTATTAGTAACTGAACACCAGGAGAAGCATAGTGGATCATAGATTAAGCAACAGATGCCAGAATTCCTCTTTTGGAAGCTTTTGGACCACCCATATTGGGCATAAGACTGGACAAGGCAGATATTGTTTCCGCCACTTATTCTAGTGTATATGATCTGAGAGAGCTTTGAATCCAACCATACTACTTGGTATTTCACAGAAGTCTTTGGGTTGATTTCAATTTCTTGATTGTTAAAAGATATTGGGATTCTCCTAGTACCTAAGTAGCACAACTTCTATTTTCTCCAGTACTAGTCTGAGAGTTATTTTCTATCCAATTTGACACCATTAGAATTCCCAGGTCTGCTTATTCCATAATTTTTTCCTAGTACCAGATTTGCTTTTTCCATAATTTCGTGTCTTATTTATCAACAACTATGTCATCAATGAAGCCTATTAGGGTAAGTCTTTTGGCATGTTGTTCATTAACAGTTCACCATTTAGGATATTCCAAAGTGTAGGGACACACAAAGAAGAACTGGGTGCACCACTGTTTCCACCACTATTTTCTTCCATCACTTTATATTTGACTATAATTTCTGATACAGAAAGCTGTGATGCAAGTAAATCTTTATCAATTTCTCTATGTATTAGTTCATTCAGAATTTGCCAGGAAGAAGTACTGAAGGGATTTCTTACACCTAAAGTTATCAAGCACATATTTTCTGATTTGCTGTCTTTCTGCAATGTATGGAAATGTTTGTATAATAGTAGAAGTACTCTTGAAATGGATTACTCCAAAAACTTACTTCAGAATTTTGATACACTAGATTCAACAAATTTTTGTATCTCGATAAAATCTAGTTACACCTCCTCTCTAGATTTCATTAAAGGCAACGCCCCTACAGGAACCCATTGATGAATTTAGATCTAGCAGAAACCAACACGTGTAAATTCAGTAAGGAGGAGAAACTCTTAATTTATTTGGTTCTAGAAAGAACCTTTGAAAACAGCTATGATAGGGGGCACTGGAAACGGGATGAGTTTCATTGAGATTTGTAAATTTGGTCATCAAAATATATATAAAAAAGTAAAAAAAAATATCATGTATAATGATAATCTAAACAAAACTCATAGAAAGTTTAATTTATAAAAATTGTTTTTCATCATTTTATCTTGATACTATTCATGATTCATCTCTTCAGTTTTTTTCTTTGATTCCATATCCCTTAGCTGTTCTAATGTAAGAAGAGAAACCCCTAACTGATCTTCTCTGGTGAATGGTTGAGCCATTTGCCTTAACCACCTCTTGGCGATCTAAAAAAATGATATCTCAACATTCATTGGGGTTATATTAATCAATTACCTACCTGCACTGCTTCTTCTGTAGATAAATTACAGTAGGAATCTTTGAGATGCTCTTGTATCCATTTAGGTAATTTCGATTTTTTATCTGATCTGGAAAATCGTTTATCCGCGAAAATCATAATACCATAATCAGTTTTTCCTCTGATAGCTCGTCCTACACATTGAGCAGCATGTCTCATCGCGTCGAATGTCAGAAAATCGTTTTCTTTAATCTACAAATAAAGAGTAGATTAGTTCATATCTCAATTTGTAAAATTTTCGATTTTGGATTAGATATGGGTGATTCCGTTCTAACTGTGATTTTTTGTATTCAAAATTTCAAGATTTTAAAATTTAACTTTTCTAACTTTTTTATGCATATTATTCATCTATTTTACTGTAAAAATAAAACTCTAAGAGGAATTTACTACAACTTCAAAGTATCACGAGCAAGACACAAATGTCGGATTTTGAGTTCCACGGTACTGACTCATTTATCCACGGTACTGACATGGTAACTTAAGATATTAAACAACAAGTGCATCAATTTTCCTCAGTTTGATCATAAACATTAGAATTTATAAGGTAATTAGTTTAAATCATTTGTTACGACAAAAAATATTAATAATTTATCGGTAAATTCTAGGAATGGACATGACACGGTACTGACATTCAAGTGATGTAGTATAAGTTTTCTTTAAGTGGCAAGTTATATTGTATAAAAATAATGTTTAAATATCTTAAGAATTATTCAATTAACACAAAATTTTTATTAATTGATTATTAATTAATGACTAGTACAAAAAAACAATACAGGACATTGAATATCACAGTTATAATGGAATCACCCATATAACATTTTCTACTTAGTCGTTCAATTTTTTCCATCTTCGAATAGTTTTCAAGAAAGTATCTTCAATTTACTGGAAATCATTTATGAACTTCGTATTATACCTGGAATTGATCCCTAAGATAATCTAATCTTGCTTTTAATATTCGTGATTGTGTATAGACATATGGTATCCCAAACATTAAAACTGCTCTACCTAAATGATGATCAAAATCTACTCCTTCAGATACTTTTCCTCTAGCTACAGAAAGTAATACTGCTCCTCGACCAGATTCACAAGCCTGAAAACATTTAAAAATAAATTTTTATAAAAATATTTCAACATTACGGCTTCTTAGAAATGTGTTGATTTACCTTGATGTAGTACATTAAGGCAAAACTTGTCTCGGCTGAATCTTGTGTCTCAATAAACAACAATTTATATCTTTGTAAATTATCTATTACACCTTGATCGTACCAACTCGCAACCACTGATTCTAAATACATATAAGAGGTAAAGAAACATACAATACCATCTGGTACATTAGCTGCAATCTAAAAGAAAGACAAAGTTAATATATTTGGTTAATAGTATATATTTATAATAATACCTCTACTAGAAGTTGTCCATAATTTCTTATTACAGCATTGTCATCTCTAGTTTCGAATTTAGAAGAAATAGCTACTTGATCATTTCCTTTGGAAACTATCTGAAAATTATATTTCAATTGAAAAAAAATGATGGGAACAAACTACATTTTGAACTTGATTTAGCAAAAAAAAAATATATCTGCTCACCATCGGAAGTAGACATGGCCTAGCTAAAGTCATTGTGAATGAAGACATGATAACTGGATGGAAATTTAAAATTTTTGGGTACATATCTAAAGGAGACAATGTACCTGATGTTATAACTACCGTTTGAAATCTATCAAAGACAGGTCTCATAGCAATTGATGAATCTAAACAACTGAAAAAAAATTATACATATTAGCAGTATTTTGGAACTAAAAATTGCTAATCACACAAAATTTACCTGACATATAAAATAGGATTTGAAACTGTTGGAGTTTTGTCATCAAATGGTTCAACGATTACTGTAAATCCCTTAGTATATGTTGATACCAATGTTGCTAAATGTGTAATTAATATTATAGGACTAAAATCTGTCAGATCTGAAATTTCTAAAGTTCTCAATAATGAAGCTAATCGTTCTGCACAAAATCTTAGAGGTTTACGCTCTATACACACCTAAAAATGTATTTTCATAACAGACAGTATTATATTTCCACTTGCCACTTACTTTTGATTGGACATCCTTCAGAAAAGCCACTGGTGATTCCTGAACAACATGTTGTATTCTTAATCTAGTTTTTATATATTCTACAAATCTTTTTAGAAAACTAACAAAATGCTCTGCATTTCTTATATTTCCAGGTACAGCTTCTTGTAAAATTTCGTCTGGTAATACAGGATTTGATAATATAACATCAGTTTCTCTAGCAACATTTGCTTCTCTTAAACCTTGAACTAATCTTTGATATTCATCTCGTAATTTTTTTGAGTCATCTTCTCTCATCCTACACAAATTACCATATAATTGATTGTTTTTGTTTGTATTAATTATGTTGAGATATTTCCAAATTTAAACTTGATATTTTTTAGATTCATAATAAATGTTCAACAACATTTTAAGAAAAAGAAAATGTGAAAATGATTCTCGTTTCCTTTTCTTGTTAAAGGGAGTTTAGATCAAATATTAAGGAAAACTAATTTACGAAAAAAATAAGGGCGTTTTATTAGAATCAAACTAAGAACATTATCAATAAAAAACTTTTTTACGAAAAAATAAGGGCGTTTTATTAGAATCAAACTATGAACATTATCAATAAAAAACTTATGCATATGTAACTAAGAAATTGTTAACACATAGATCAAATACATAATTCCAAAAGCAGTTTTATTTCATGTTTATTTGCTGTCAGAGCTATCTAAATTAAAAATTTTTCTAATAGATTGTTCCTTTTTCACTTGTCATGGCTGAGAAATAAGTATATTATTAAGGGACAAGAAATTAATAAGAATACTGTGTACGTATTTGATTGATAATTGAAGATGTACTAAAAATTTCTTCACATTTCTACATCTACAGACAATCTGTTAACATTGAACAATCATTATTAGTTGGATTTACAATGTTGAAGAATAGTTTTATGAGGATACAACAAATAAGCATAAGAGATTGGATACTTACTCAGCCACAGTCTTTTCTAGTAACTGTATATTAGCTGTAGCTCGTTCGACAGTTCTTTTTTGAATTTTCACACTCATAGAATCTATACAAACGTTATCAATGTTATGCGCCTCATCAAATATGACAACAGCTTCTTTTGTCAATTCTTTGGAAACCACATCGGCAATCTTTGGGTCCAATAGATAATGATAGCTGTAAACTACGATATTGGCATAAGTGATCTAAAAAAAGTTTTCTTTTAAAGAAACAATGCTGCAGTTAAAAAAATACTTACTGCAAATCTGGACACAAAATAAGGACACCAGTTTCTATTTCTACCATATTGCTTTAGATCCTCTAAATTGTAAACTCCGTGAGGCATAACAGATTCTTTGCCATCTATATTGAAATCTTCATAAAATTGACAAACAGGTACAGTATCATCATATGAATGTTTATCTCTGATGTAACTAGCTGTTAGTGAATGACATTTCCCATCTACTATTTTACCTTCTCTTTGGGTACTAACCTAAAACATTATATCAATTAACCACTTCTTACTCTATTAACTATAAACCATACTTCAGGGTGTACACACATGTTCTTTCTTGATGATAAAACTAAACCTGTTAGTTTAGGTTGGACACCATCTATTTTTTCATAATATTCTATCAATTTTTTCAATTCTTCCATAACTTTTTCAATTTCAGGTACAGTTCTAGAGCAATAAATTAACTTCCGAACATGATGTGGGTTTTCAATCATATAGGCAACAACAAGTGATAATAAAGTGACTGTTTTTCCCGTACCTGAGGGCATTTCAAGAAGACAATGTCCCTAGAGGAATAAAATATTTAGTAATTAATTTATTATATATATAACATCAATAATTATTTACCTTTGCATCTAGAGCTTTTTTCAATTCTGACATATAAGCATATTGCTCTGGATATATATAGTCATATGGAAAATAAACAATTAATCCATCTACGCTTAACCTGAAAAAATAACACATACACTTATTTTATAAAGAATATTTGAAAATTTTTATACCTCATTTTTTATATTTTTGTAAATACACAGAAGAGCGTTTTATACGTATAGGTTATAATTTTCTTCTTTCTTTATTCTGTTCCACAATTATGTCGCGTAGATCATAGACTTTAATTAACAATGTTCAAAAGAATCGGCATTATAGTATAAAATAAATGATAAAAGAAGAGATTTCTAAACATAAAAGTGAAATATGAATGATATAGTCCAAATATTTCATAAAGTAGATATAAGAGAGTCTTCCAGCGAGAGTGGAAGTAATGTTTCATCAAGTGAAGGTAATGTGAGAAAAATTAATTATTAATCAATTCATTATTACAATTTTTAGAAGAATCTGATCAAGAGGCAAACCCCAGTTTTCCAATTGCAATGTGGGATTTTAATCAGTGCGATCCTAAAAAATGTTCGGGTAGAAAATTGGCCAGGATGAATTTAGTTAAATGTCTTAAACAGAAACAACGTTTTCATGGAATTGTATTAACACCTACTGGAGAAAAATGTGTAAGCCCGGAAGATCGAGGGATAGTTGAAACTAAGGGAATTGGTGTAGTAGATTGTTCTTGGGCTAGAATTGACGAAACTCCAATAACGGCACTGAAACCTGCCCATGGAAGACTTCTTCCATTTTTAGGTGTGTAATAAGTAAAATATGTTTGCTTTTGATATTAAAATTAAATATTTTTAGTGGCTTCAAATCCCATTAATTATGGTAAACCATGCCAGTTGAGCTGTGTAGAAGCTATTGCAGCTACTATGTATATAACTGGATTTAAAGCAGAAGCTAGATTTTATATGAATAAATTTTCTTGGGGTCACTCATTTGAGGAATTAAATAAAGAGTTATTAGATATTTATGCTTCTTGTACCGACAGTAAATCTGTTGTGGAAGCTCAACATGAGTACATAAAAAAAGAACAGATGAAGCAGGAGGAGGATAAAAGAAGTAAGTACAGCTCAATATTTCAATAATTTCTTAACATCTTATTTTCAGTGCAACCAGATTTTCCAAGCTCCAGTGATTCAAGTGATACAGAATGATGTTTGAAATGTATTTGTATTTGTACATAGTGTTGAGATATAACTTGATATATTTTTTAAATTGTCCATAACATCAAATATTTATCGATTAAAAAGGAAAGAAAAATAAAATCATTATATTTCTGTATAAAAAATGTATTATTACAATTATATTTACAAAACAGTATTTATTTAAAGCTGTAAAATAAATATAGTAATAAATTTGCTAATTCTATAATGAGCACAATTGAACAAATCCTAAAATCTTGTATTTTTCAATTCAGTTCAGTTATCTATATATGGATAAATACATGTTACAAAAGCAACATGCACAGTTAAGGAACACCTATCTAGCTAATTCGATGATCTAGATTTACTGACAAAGCAACTATTATTGGTCCTTAGCTTCCCCACAATGCTATTATTAGTTATAATTGATTTTAGTCAGTTACACTGAAATTATATGGACGCTTAAAGCTGACATCATAAATAAAATAGAAGAGTTCAAGATGTGGTGCTATCAAAGAATCTTTAAGATCCCATGAACTTCATATATCAGTAATGAAGTAATAAACATACTGTTTACACTACAACTAAATGTAAGAAAAGCTTAAATAGGGACAAAGGGCAAAGGTATAATTTAATTTGATTTTTTAAAATGTACAATTTTAAGCAACGGCTGCCTATGGAATCTTTTAACATTTTGTAAGATAATTTTTCTTGATAATGATTGCGATCAAAAAGGTTGTTGTAAAAGGGAAGTTGAAGAAGAGAGAAGTAAAAATAAAAGATAACACATATTAAAATTTAACTCTCAACTAGAATTATCAGAATACCAAGCAAGACATCAGACATACTGTAAAATACAGTCTACTAAATGAATTAAAGCAACCACCACTCTATAGTTTAGTAGTCAAGGAATAAATGTGAAGATTCCCACCAAGGAAGTTTTCCCACTGGAATTCATTTTCGCGGGAGGTTTGTTGGTGGGAAAATTCAGTATAAAACAGGTAAGACAAGTTATTAGGTTGTAGTTTACCTTCTGTCTCTGAAGACGATAACTTGGTTATTGAAACGCGCGTCAGACAGTGTAACATTGGGAGTGTTGGTGTAGTGGTAGTATAAAGATTGTGTTCAGTATGAATATCACCAACAGTTCCAGAAATTCCAACTTAATCAAGAGGTATTCAGACAGCTGAATAAAAAACTCGATAAACATCATAAAAACAAGAAAGGTTAGTTATTTCGGGCATATAATGTGAGGTACCAAATATTACATCATATACTTCTGATTATTCAGCAAAAGGTTGAGTGCAGAACATAGATAGGTCACAAAAAGCTATCGTGGTTACAAAATATTAGTAATTGTACTGATACTGGGAGTAGAACAAACGTACCAAGTAGTGAGAGACCAATTTATCCAAATTTTGAGGGCAAGCACGTCACTGCAAGAAGAAGAATACACTGACACTATATGTGTTTTAACCTAAAGTGGGTTGAATTCAGATTATGTGAAATAATAATTTTGAACAGTTACTTTGTCCAAAGCAAATTCATTTAAAACCAGCAGATGCATTATTGCTCAGAGATCTTTATCACCATCATTGAGGTTATACAGTATTTTAAATTTGTTAATAATGCCATATTCACATGTTTCAATGAAGTATAAGTTATACTTTGTGAGCTTACCGTTGCAGTAGGATCAAATACTTGTTGAAACTAATTTTCATGAATTTGGACTAACCACATCTTATTATGATGCATGTACTTCTTCTATAGTAAGATGCGCAATAAATCTAAGCCTAAGTTGCAACTGTGGTCGCAATCTTCTCACCACAGCTTCCAGTTCTTTTTTCATACTATCCCCAACAAACATATATTTGATGTGATACAACAAATCACAAACTGGATCCATGTATTTCAATTCAGCTTGAGCTTGATCAACTTGAGCGAGCAATTCATATAGAGCGTTTGTCAAATCGACTATAGCCATGTGAAATCTCTGCAAAAACGGTCCTACCAAATGACACACATACAAAAATTGTTCTTCGGTTCTTACGACTGCAGGAAGACATTCTCGTACCCAACGAGGAACACTAGCGATTTGTCCAGGACCTGCATGATGCCAAACAGAATGGGCAAGTGCTAACATATAACTAAATCGGTTGTGCAACAATCCGCAGTGGGTGTGTTTGAAATTGAAAAGATCAAATGGCGAGGTATCGAAAGGCCATGAATCTAATTCAGAAAGAGTAGAAATCAGTCTTTCGTGAAGGACATTCCAATAGCTTATAGGAAGAGCTGACAATACCAAGCCGATTGCATTGATCCATTGGTGAATATCGGCGGAGGGAATCATAACATAACCTGAAAAATTGAGTTACTAAGTACCAAATAAAAAAATTATTAGTCACAAGTAGATTTTATTACTTATATCACAAAAATATTTCACTAGTCTTTTAGGCACTGATTTTTAGAATCAAAAATTGCCGTTCAAAGTATTGTAATGAATGTAATGTAATAAATTTTGGTACAATCTCACACTAAGTCAATTCTAATATTATGTGTTGAATCTATTGATTTACTTTGTACAAATTTTGGGTATTTCAAAATAATTTATGGAAGGAAGTTACAAACCTTTAGCTATAACATCTAATAACCCATTTGCTATTGCTGTTGGTCCAACTGATAAAGCCATCAGTTCGACACAAGTAGTGTAAAGTATATGAGCTCCAGCATTTGGAAATTCATTAAATCTCCAATCTGTTGATGAATTGGAATTTGTACCACTTATAACGTCTACCACCCTCTTTATCATTTGTATATAATAGTCCAGTTCAGGTAACCATATTTCTTCCGCGCTTGTTTTTAAAAATGCTTGGTATGGTTCGGAAAGAGTTTCTTTAAGACTTCCCAGAACAGCAGCAACTAATCTAGAGATGCAAAGGTTTAATCTTAAATTTAAGATGAAATAATTTATTTTTTCCAACAATTATTTCTTGCAGCATACACTGTATCTGCATATATAAATTGAATAAATTGAAAGAGTGGCTTACTTCCTTTTTAGAGGCGGCCTTTCTCTCAGTTTTGATTCATAATAATGCAATGTATTGTATAAATATGTGACTGGCCTGTCATGAAATTTGTACAAACAGCCTAGGTGTTCCAATAAGATTTCTAGACTCTTGGTAACTTGCGGTATTTCCAAAAATCTGTGTACTACTATGTCAAATACAGGCAAAAACCTGTAGAAAAAAAACAGTACTTGAAAGTTATTTTAGTTGGTCTTACGAATAATGTTTATAAAACAAGTAAAAATCATAATTTGATTTTATGAAAATATCCAGTACATGTGTATCAATATGAAATAAAATTTTAAATTATTCAGATCAATCAGTTCAAATTCATAAAGTAAATATCAACATTACAACCTCTAGCAATAATATAAAACCAAATAGAAGCTGTATAACCCGTTCAATAGGGTCTTGCACAGATGTCTTTTGTATAAATGACATACACTTAATTGTCAAAGATATCTGGTACCATAAACACTGCTTTATTGTACAACCTCTACTTCTATGACATGTACCACCATGGTTACAATGATGTAAAATATTTTTACAACTCATTATACATGCCATTGTGTCACTACAAAATTTAATCAAAACCATGGCTTTATGATTTATAAATAGAAGTTAAAATTTAATCTAGTTAAATTCCAATTTAAAATAATTGTTCTTCCCGAAGATTAAGTACAAATTTTAATGAGTATTTGCACAAAAAAAACATGTTATATAGAGCAACACATAAAGAAATATGTATAAATAGAAACCAACCTCTATACTTCAAAAATAAACTTAAAATGCAGAAACATTTATTTTCAAGAATTATGCCAGTAACGATTTTAAAATAGATTCAATACTGTATTGTACCAACTTAGCAATATTGACTAATTTTTTCAGTTTAAAAAATAAATTAAAAAAAATTAACCCAGAAAGGATTAAAAATTAGTTATCAATTGAAACATTTTTATAATGATAGATCGGAATATCTACATACGCTATACAAAAATTATTTTTCTTTTTCCAATTAATTTTATAATTAACATTTTACAACTACCGAAAGAATTTTTTAATAAAAAATTAATTTTGCAATACAATAAATTTTGGTTTATAGTTTTTACTATAAAAATTTGATTCCAAAGCAATAATATTGACATTATTAAACTAATTACATTATTTCGAATTACCTTAAACAAACATTTCCAAAATTAGGATGATAACCTCCACTCTGTTCTTCCGGTGCAAACTTTTCCGGATATTTTCTCTGGAATTCCAAATGTTTCTCATGCCAATTTGTTTGATTCCAATGATCAGGTGAGTTATCCTTAACAAAATCTTGTACTCTTGTACGAAATTCAGATGCTTTCAGTAAAACTAATTGTATAATAAATGAACAAACTTGCGCTTCACTGCCCTCTTGTGTTCTCAATGCTAAGCATAAAACTAATCGGTCAATAGTTACTATGTTGTACTTCCAGATCATGTCATTGACAGTATCTACACATTTATTGACATGCTGTCCTCCTGGTGAATTACTGAACTCAAATACCAAGCAGTCGCAGAATTTTCTCAAGTGTGCTGATAGTGCTCTGGCTCCAATTCTTTCCAAAATTCTAAAAAATAGAAAAATTTGAAGTTTATGTCAAAGAAGACAACTTACAACAATATTATATGCATCAGTGTTTCTTGTCTTCATTAAAATTCACTATTCTTTACAAAATAAGTGAATAAAGGACAAATTTCCTGAATATATATAAAATATTCTGAATATGCTGGAAGGAGACTAAAATTAGATAAAAAATGATAATGGAAAGTCTTACTTGTAGGATATGGGAGTTATATGATTTGTGTCTAGCAACATCCTCCACAAGAGACACAAGAACAAAGGCGGTGCACCTGGTACCCCAAAATGTGCCATTATATCATTTTCATTATTCATAGACGCCCATTTTCTATTTTCTTCTTCTACTGCTTTTTTGAGTTGTTGTTTATTTTCTTTTGGTACAACATGTTGGGTGAAAAACTCAGCCATCGCTCTAGGAAAACATTCCAATGTTTGTGGAGCCCAAGCATGTGGCGTGCTTTGAGCGATTGTTGCAAGAAGTTCGTGACACCAAGAACCATCAATGCCTGTAACATGTGTGGCTCTTGCTAATGTTAAAATAAGAGCTCTATTGAGTTCTTCTGATTCAGCTGAAACAATTCCTTTCGGTTCAGTGAGAAAACGGGATAATTCGGGTTGAACGTCTCCACTGCCAAGGCCTTTAAATAATAAAATAAAAAAATTCATATAAGTGATTACCATTGAATAAAAAGATAATGTTCACCTACCTGTAATTAGTCTTAATGCTGTCGATTCCACACACAGGTGCAACTGAGTTTGATTTGCCTGAGGTACTGCAGCCAGAGAATGTAAATGACTCAATAACTGTACTCTATAATGTGGATGAATGTGATGCATCCTGTAACTGAACATTTCTAATAAAGTATACAATGTACCCCAAGCATGAAACTTGTACACTTGAGGCAGCAATTGGTTTAAGAACCCTTTGATGCCCAAGGATTCAATTTCAGTATACACAAGAAGTCTGCTGTAAGTTTCTACGAGAGCTGGCGATAGAGGCATTCCTGATTTTGTTTGGGAAGATTTGATAACATGAGTGACAATGCTGTGTATTAGACTCATTTTTGAATGTACTGTAAGTGAATCAAGAACTGTCATACTGAGTGGTGCAGTTGGAGGAGATGAAGATTTAGAACTTCCTTGAATTGTTTCAACAAGTGCTGCCATTGGTTTGCTAATAAAACAAATAGATATATTAAACATTTTTCTGTACTTTAACCTAAATCTGAGTTAATAATTATTATTGATATATACCTAAAATAATCCTGATTTGTTGAATAAGCATTACATAATAAAGCAATTCTGTAATCATTCCCCATTGCTAGAGCTGCATTATTAGGAGGAACCAAGTGCTGAAGAAAATCATGATGAGCTCGTAATTTAGCTGGAACAGGCCAAGAAATATTTGCTTGTTCAGCTTGAGCTTTCTTTGTAAGATGAATCCAAATGCACGTCATTGCCATCTGACGAGTGCATTGTGGTTGGTTAAAGTCTGGTACAGGAAGAGGCTGATCCTGTTCTGGATATAAAAGTTCGTATAATCTCAATACTGGAAGGAAGTTGGAGAGAGGATTACGTTGAATGGAACCAGAGATAAATTGCAACAGAACCCACATTAACTGGTCTCTTCCTGAAATTGAACAATCAACACATCTCAACACCAAATATTTATGATGCCTACTATATATCAAATTTCCAATTCCTTCTTTTATTGATGGTATTTTGATTTTATTGAATTCATTGAATAAAAATTATTTGGAAAACTATATTACTTTTTGTTATATTTACAAGCATTTGAAATATGTATAATCATTTTATCAAATATTTACCTCTCCGTAAATCCCTTCCCTGTAATCTAGAATGTAATGACATGACAAGACTAGGAAAACTGGCAAATTGAAACAACACAAAATAAATTAATTGTGAAGATAAATGAATCCACAAGTCTTGAGTTGCCTGTTCATCTCCTTCCACTTCTGTTCTTTCTAAAGCCAATATCACAAGTTCTACCAGTTGTTCTTCAATTGCCTGGCAATGTTGTTTGTGTTGTTTATTCAAGCCTAGCATTCCACACACCATATCACGACTATAAGGCTGCTCTAATACATATCTCAATAAACCAGTTTGCTTTTCTAACAATTCTGGAGCATATGGTAAGGTACCTAACATATTGGTAAACAAAACATGAAAATTAATTTAGTGGTAACAATTTAGAGTATTTTACAAGTAAACAGATTTTCCGTTGAATATGTTATAGTAAATACAACTTCACCTTACACAATATTATAAAACAAATTTTTAAAGCTATTTCAAACAGGTTGGGGTTTGTTTTAGGAAAATTACCTTTAACGGCAAATCTCAAAGTTTGTGGATCAAGCTTCCAAGGATTTACTAAATGTTCAGGACAGCCACTATGTTCAACAACAGGTCTCATTTCAGTCTGTCCAATAATTGACACCATTTGAGCACAGGCTCTAAAGCTTTCAACATAATCAGAAAATAAAGCTGATAACCTCCAATGAGGGCAATCAGGAAAAGCCTTTTGTAGCTCATTAACTAGTAAATACCCTGGCAGAAGACATGCATCTCTATCCATTATCTTTTGAGCCACTTCCATAAGAGCTTGAGTTTGGGGTTGTAGACCAGAGTTCAAGCACCAAGGAAGTGTTTTAGCTTTCTCACAACATCCCTATTAAACAAATCAATATTAAAATACAATGTTGGAAAACATTTACCACTTACCTTCATAATCTCTCTCACACCTTTATATTCTACTAAATCAATAATTGTTTTAATTAACTTGAAACATTCTACCCAGAAATGTGGATTACTATGTTGTAATAATTCACTTGAAATGATAATTTCGCAAACTTTGCGAGCCGGTAATGTGCCATTTTTCACAGATGTTTCGAGTAATTCCATCAAAAGTTTCAAATGATTCTGAGAACATCCATATGCTATACCTAAATACTGCCTCACTGCTACATCTAACTGCTCTGGGTTTGTGTTTCTAAATGCGGTACTTAGCTCTTGTTGCCAGGTAGTAATTTTTTCCGTTTCATTGTTTAATCTATGCACAAGGAAGCAGCTAAATGCCTCTTCGATGCCTTCGACTTTTAAAATATCATTTAAAATAGTTGTAACAGCTTCACACATTGTTAATAGATAAAGTAAATTACTACTCAAAATCCAGCATCCTTACCGCGTCAACAAATATCAAAACCATAACATTATACTAAAATATAACCTTTCCATAATGTCACTGTCAACAATTCTTTTTTATAGTTGTTATTATCGCTAGTAGTTTACGTCACCGTAAATAAATTTTGAAGGAATGACGTGTAACTCGCAATGTTTATCTATGTGCTGAATATCTTATAAGAGAACGTATTTATTTGACAGGTGTCACGTCATAAGGCTACCTTATGACATGTGTAATCTATGTCCATGACAGATCATATGATCCATTTGGTGCACCCATTATAATTTAGCAGGTTGATCAGAAAACTTGAAGGGCGTAGTCGTTTAACTAGTGTGTATATTATTTTAAAATTACTAAAAAAACACCATCAAAATGGCTCTAAGCGATGCAGACGTTCAAAAGCAGGTAGATATAAGTTTTTTTAACTACGCAAAATTCTTGTACATATCTTTGGATTCTATCAATGTCTTCTGAATTTTCATTGATCACAATAATGGCAATGAGATACAAATTATTTATTTTATTTTCACACAGATTAAGCACATGATGGCTTTCATTGAGCAAGAGGCAAATGAAAAAGCTGAAGAAATTGATGCCAAGGCTGAAGAAGAGTTCAACATTGAAAAAGGCCGTTTAGTTCAGCAACAAAGACTCAAGATTATGGAGTACTATGAAAAAAAGGAAAAACAAGTTGAACTACAGAAGAAAATGTGAGTTTTTCTTATTCAAAATTACATTTGGAACTATAATCATGTCATGTGATTTATAAATTACTCAATGGGTATAATTTATGAATTTAATGATCGACAATTTTCTTTTAATATTATGTCATGTGTCTTCTTATTTAAAATTTCCTAAGAATTTTATTAAATATATTCTAATTCTTTTAAATTCCATTAAATTTTTCGACATTAACAAAGATGTTTAATAAATTTATGTTTGTTTAATGCAATATTTTTTAATATTAGCTATTTTTTGATTAATTGCTATGAAAAATGTTTAATTTTTGTTTAAATTATCTAGTCTTTTAAAGTACACATGTACCAATTTTAATTTTTCAATCCCAAAAATGTCAGTATTTATATTTCAGTCAATCTTCAAACATGTTGAACCAGGCTAGATTGAAGGTATTAAAAGTGAGAGAAGATCATGTCCGTAGTGTTTTGGAGGAGGCTCGTAAACGTCTGGGTGAAGTTACAAGGGATCAAGCAAAATATACAGAAATCTTAGAAAGTCTTATCATGCAAGGATTATATCAGGTTAGAAGCATATTTGTCTGTTTTAGAGTAATGTTAAGTGTCAATTTTTGTGTTTAATCAGAATTTAATTTGCTTAATTTCACTTATATTGTATGATTTTTATTATTAACTCATTTGTCATATAAGTATTGGTAGAATAGTGGAGATAGATCAGTAGAAAAAATATACTATATAATATATATATTTATATAATTTTGGTATTAGTCTAACTTGAACTAAAGATTTTATTATGTTTAAATTTGAAAGAACTACTGTTTGTAACATGTTATTTGAACTGTTACATTTTTATTCAAATATTTCTAATATTGTTTTGTTCATTTATTATGGCTCAGTAGTCACTTCTTATATTTATTTTCATGTTCGTACTTAATATTAAAATCAAAGTCAATTTTACTCAATTTGTGGCGAGACTTTTTCCTTATATTATAGTTTTTCTCATATCTTTTTTATTTTGTTTTTTATATATCGTCGTCTTTGAGTGTAAACTTCAAGATGTTTTTACAGGAAAGGGAAAAAAATTCATAAAATTTTTAATTGTTACTTAGGACAGAAAACAAAAAAGTAGTTGGTTGATTTGTCAACATTTTGAATAAAAACCTACAAATTAAGGAAGAAAACTGTTCTTAAGCCATATTTTTTGACGATGGACTTAGTAGGAGTTTTGGGAAATAAAAAGCGAGTAATTTATTAAATAAATAATTCAAATAACAGAACATAAAAGAAAACAATCATCAAATCTCTTGCAAAAACAAAACATAGACTTTTCTTCTTCCTTTATTTAAAATCAACTAAGATAGCTAAGTAGAAATTACAAAAAAATAGCCAAGTTCCAAAAATGTTAGAAGTCAGTCAGATCATTCAGTCTATACTGTATCCAATTTTCTGTCTTTTTGTCAAGAAGACATTTAATGTAGTTTGTGGCTTTCTTTTGCATTCTGTTAGAAGTTGTTGATAAGTGGATAAAGCATATATAACACTTCATTTTGCTTTTGAACTCCTGTCAAAATTTTCAACACATTTATCCATAATTTCAGTTATGATTGCATACAAATTGATCTTCTTTTTGTTATGTTCAGTGGCTATAACATTATGACGTCACAACTATGGTGAATAATTATGCCGCGTTTATAGTCACTGGATTTTCATTTCTTACAATTAAATGAAATTTTTTTTTCAAGTTTTTTTCATTAAATATCAATATTGTTAGTAATAAAGTTTTGAAGTACATAAAAAAAATTCAAAAGCCCAATTGACTACTGTGACACAATAAATGAATGAAGGAATATTCAAGAAAAATAAGTTTGAAATTGCTAGAGGCGCTGGAATTGAGTAAGGTCTTTGTTACTATTCCTTTGGGTACTTCAATCCATTTTTTTACTAAATAAACAATTACTGTGGTGTGAATATTTATATAATTGCATATTTTCAGTAGTCTCGGCATTGCTGTCTATTTTTACTAACACCTGAATGATTTGGAAGGGTATAATTGCTTGAAGGGTCGGTATTACAAAAGTTTTGTTCGACCGGACGTTATTCAACCGCAGGTCGAAACTCCATCGATGGTTAACATCAATTCGTTATTATAACGCATTTGCAAGCATCCGTTGGCAAACTGGAGATTTGTGCTGAAAAATTTGAGTAGGCTGCACTGAGAGTTCATAACCAATCAAATCCGAGAGAAGTGACATTTGCCGGGGAGAGTGTGTCAGTCAAAGGTCGAAGTATAGTTTTGTTTGAAGTTTCCACGTGTACTTTCAGTATTATATAAATTTAAAAAGTTGAATCATCATTAGTACTAACTTTCCAATGTAGCCTGTTTCGTAAAATTTCGGAGAAGACGATGACGACATCTTTCAAATGGTTCAATTAATTTAAAATAATATATTAGCTAAGTTCATAAAAAGCAAGTCTAAGTTAACAAAAATTGAGGTTAGAAAATACCTTCAAATCTCCGTTGACACTTTAAACGTTGCGGTTGAACCAACCGACACTCAACAATCCATTACCACTGGCTAACATTTACATAAATTCGGCTTCAACCAACGGTTGAATCTCACCCTTTGGTTGAATCTCAACCTTCGGTCAACCGGACTTTATAATACCGACCCTAAGAGTTTTGTCTTTTTAAAACTTATGCATAGAACAGAAGTGCACAATATTGAAAGAAACTCTGTTTATTTAAGCAGTAGTCCAGTAAATTTAGCTATTTTTTCAAATGAAACCTCAATAAAGTACCTTAATTAGGGGAAAATGGTCATTTTCGTCAAAAAAACGCAAATTAACGGGGAAATCGATAATGAACTCCGAAACTGTGCCACCAAGTGGCGTCCAAGTAATTTTCATTGTTTGAGCCCACATAAGATTTTGATTTTTTCATCATTTTTATCGACAATAATATATGGTTTATTCTCTTCGCCTGATTGAATATCTATTCAATCTTTTTAGAAATAATGAAAGGTTCAAATCTTTAAAAAATTTTTACGCACAAATCAAGAATGGGTATGCTACCAGCAAAACAAACAACTGATGCTCTTAGGGTTGTTATACGTAAATAAAATTTTAGAGGGATGTTAATAATAGAATGAATTTACACAGGGTAACTTTTTACCCGAAAATATTGAAAATTGTAGTTGCCAGATCCTTTTTCTTTAAAAACGTCTTTTTTTGTAAGTTAATATTTTCAATGGCCAAAGAAAGGGTTGATAAAATTATCTTTAAATTTCTCGCGATTTGTATAGGTTCTGCAAAGACCATGGATCACGGAAATTTTTTTATGTAACATACTGATTTGGCATTTAGTGATTTGAAATTTCACTTTGCAAGCTTAAAAGGCGAAAGGAAATTTCAATCACAAATAACTTTCCTTGTGTAAGCTAAATTATGTTATTATTTGGAGAGATGGTAAAGAACATGTCAATAATTAATATAATCAAGTGAAATCGATGAAATTTGAAATTTTTTTTCGCTATGGCCGATTTTAATTTTTTCTATGCCTATAATTTTGCTCGAAACAAAAAAAATTAAATTATTGCATTTTCTTGCAAGCTCAACAATTGATGCTGAAATACGTCCTCACGAACAGTTGTTTTTGGTTTTTTATTATCTTTTTTCCGCGAGTTTTAGCTAAATAGTGAATTCACTTTTCTAAAACTTCAAATTTTTGTGTATTGGCGCCTAATATTTTTGATGAAAATAAATTTATTTTCCACAACCAATATCTTGAGAACGAAATTAATAATTTTCGCTCAATCGATTTGGTAAGATTCAACTTTTGAATGACATAAGCAAAAATATTTGGCATTTTAGATAAAATTTAATTTTATTGTTCAATTACGATAAAATTTCTGATGTGGACAAAAAAACAAAATTTCGAAGCACATAGCTCAGAATCGAACTCCTCATCTAAAAATACATAATTGGATAATTCTCATAAAATCTCGAAATTATCTATCAATAAATTAATGAAAAATATTTAAATTAATTCATCTCAGTTTGCTCTGAAATTTGTACTATTTATCTTACTAGAAGTGAAAAATTTGGTAGACCCCAGAATATGTGAAGTTTGACGATTTAAATATATGAATATATATATATATATATATATATATATATAAATTTCGACTAGTTTATATTAACTTACAAATTATGAAATAAAACAAAATGGTAATTAAAACGTTTCTCTAAAAAATGTACTAAAACCGAGTTGATCTAGTCTCACCTCATAATCCAAAATGAGGAGATGGTGAGGTCATGACAAAACAATTCATAACCTAAAAAAATCTCGCAACATAATCTTTCTATCAAACTCTATCAAAGTCAATTCGCCATTGCGAACAGGCAACTGTACTACTAACTGTCCAAAACTATTTCACCAGAACAGAAGTTTCGAACTCATTATAATATAAAGAACGTCTTTTGCAGTCAAGACATTTTTCATTGTATTGGTCGCAACATAAAAATTAAACAGTGTCTGATAGCTTGGAATACCCACGATTTTTGCTTGTTTGAGGGAAGCCAAGATTAGCTAGCTCCATGGTTGCATGAGTTATACATGTGTCTCTTTGGTGGATGTTTGGAATTACAACCCAAAATGGTCGTAAGCGGCGAAACAGTATATAATTTAACTTTATATTTTTTTGTTTTTATAAACTTGCGTGTATATTTTTCATAGTGTCCTGTCTCTTCTGTTTTTTACTTTACTTTTTGTAATGTTAATTTTTTTACATGTGCATAATCTGCTATTGCAACCTTCTCCTACAAACTCTGCCACTATTTTCTCTAACCTCGATTTCGTTTTATTGTTTCTTGTGTTTTCTCCATGTTATATTTAACATACTTCTATTTCCTGTAGATGAAAGTCTTATAGGTTCCATATTCATTTGGTTCAATACTTTATATTTCTTGACTATTTTACCACTTAATACTTTTTTGAATATCTTCCTTTCACTACCAATCGTTGTTAAATTCATATTTTCTTGATTTTGGATCACCCCACTGAATGATCGTTTCTTTTTTACCTCTTCTCCATTCTCTTTACTATTACTCTCTGAACGATGGGTCATTTTTGAGTTTGGCGTCATATCCTGTTTTTGGATGCGCCGTAGTTTCTTTTTATAGTCACGTTCTTTTTGACATAACTCTTTAATTTCACATTTTTGTCTTTTTATAAATTTATTTTGTATTTTCTGCTTAATTTCTTATCGCCTTTTAGCAGCCAGAGCGATATTGTTTTGTGGAGGTGGAGGTTGGTATTCATCATCAGACTCAGGTGGTGTTACCGGATAGTTTCTAGTTGATTGTAACGCGACTTCTATGCTTTCTAGACTTTTCTCGCCATATTTTCCTGATTTCTCATTGATCCCTTTCAGTCATATCATGTATGGTCTTAATTTGTCCCTTTTCTTTTCTCTTCTTATATTGCTGCCTTTCTTTATATGCCAGAGAAGTGACAAAATCGTACATAACCTACAAAAATATGATATCTACGCACAATAAACATTGCATTGTGTAAATAAACAATTTCGTAACGATAAAATACAAAAATTGTACTTAACATGACATTAAAATAAGTTATTTTTTTAATATTAATAAATATTTTTACACTTTATTTCGATAAAATATGTTTCGATGTCTATAAAAGTGTATGATCATATTAAAAAATTACATAATTGCAAACGTATTTAAAGTATCTGGCATTTAAAATCATTATAATTCATAAATTGGGAGGCCGGTGAAGTATACAGTTATAGCTATTTTAAACAATTAATGTCATAAATTGAACAATTATGAATAGACTATGTGGGCCAGGTAAAATGCCATATTTATTATTGTTTGAGCATAGAGAAACTATAATATAATAAGTTTTATATAAAATTCGTCTTTGGACCAATGGAATTCAAATAACGTATATTCACCCATATATTTTTTATTCCTCACAAATGCCCGTACAATCCCAAAGTTTTCACCAATTTTTAGCCTTGATGATGTTCTTTCGAAAAAAAACATCCAAGATTTCATGAGAATTACTCAATTGTGCACATTTTCTGATGCACACGAAAAGAAAAAGGTCAAAAGCCTATATTGACTGGACTAATAATAAAACATTTTGCTTCAATCGCTGGTGGCGCTATCTGGTGACCACAAGAACGGTACCCTCAGTATTGGAAACTATAGATATTCAATTACATATAACCAAATATTTTTTTTGTTTTTGTTAGTATTTAAGGCTTGCTTTTTGGTGCATATAGAATTAAATTGCATGTTGTACTAATCTTTATAGACCAAATACACTGACATTCTTGAGAATCTCATACTGCAGGGGTTATATCAGGTAAGTAAATTATAGTTTGTGATAATTGTTGAAATGCAGCTTTGTAATTATTCAACTACAATTTTATTGGCTTCAATATAGATATTGAATTCATTTATACTACAAAACTAGAAAAAAACAACTAGAAATACAAATTAAATTTAAAAAATCTGATGTCATTTTAACCCTTTAACTGTGCATTGCTTTTGCGGTTACTCTCGGCTGATGAAAGAAGCATGTTTTCTCGATTGTTGCCAACAGACTTCACATCTGGATTATGCCTACATCACATCTGGATTATGCCTAGAGGGTGACATATTTACATCGCAGTTATCTTTGCAGAATCGGCCCTCACTCACCACTTGACAGTTTGGTAGTAATTTTTGGCATTTTTTTAAGAGTCGTTTTAACAGTTCCACAAGCATTGGTTTTCATTTTGTGGGGAGCATTAAATAAGTAGGGACTTGTATAACAATAGGTTTTGTTGGCTTATATTCAATATACGAGACATATTTTCCCGTTTTGGGATTAAAAAAAGAAGTGCAAAGATATCGCAATAATTTTATTTTTACATAAAAGCTTGTACCTTAATCTACTTTTCTACATAATTTCCGTGAATATTGAGGCACTTGTCATAACGTGGCACCAGTTTTTGAATATCCTCCTCATAAAATTCTGCCGCCTGACTTGTTAACCACTGTATCACAACTGTTTTGACTTCGTTATCGTCTTGAAGCCGCTGACCGCGCAGGTGTTTCTTCAAGTGCAGGAACAAATGGTAGTCGCTGGGCGCTAGATCAGGGCTGTAGGGAGGATGATCTAGAGTTTCCCATTGGAAAGATTTGATGAGATCTTTGGTCCGATTAGCCACATGTGGACGGGCATTGTCATGCAGCAAAACGATACCCTTAGTCAACTTGCCACGTCTCATAGTAAGACGCTGCATTGATTGTCTCATTACGAGGCCGAAACTCCACTAGCAATACTTCTTTTCTGTCCAAAAAAACTGTGCACATGATTTTCCGGGCAGAAATCGTTTGCTTAAACTTCACTTTTTTGGGTGATGATGAATGTCGTCATTCCATGGATTATTGTTTCTTCTTCTTCACAGATCTCACGATGAATATCGATCGGTTTTATGTCTTTAGCACTAAGAAATCGTATAACAGCCCGTACTTCATAATCGGCGGGACTCACGATTGTCGGAGGCATCTTAAACACTCAGTAAACAATGTACACAATGAAGAGAAGAATCAGACTGTAATGGCGTCAGTGCGTAGACAAGAGATGTAGGTAACCAGCTCGCATGTGCGGAACGCCGACCTTGGGGTTGCGGCGGCGGAATCGCAAAACGGTACTTACTTAAAAAATATGCCTCGTATATACAGTGTTTCATTTAAGTTGGAACCATATGGAAAACTTTTTTATTAGTGGTTTTATGAAAAAAATTTATTCTTGTTCAAAAGTTCTGTATGGTCCAAAAGTTAAAATGCAACCATCAGATATCAATTTTTTTGAGCAATATACGAGGTTTGTCAAAAAATTTGAATTTTGTGCAAGAGTAAAGTATCTTTATTTTTCACAACTCAGAAAAATGTTATAAAGTTTTTTTGAACTAAAAGTTATATTCAAATATGCAATTACAGCCATTTAGTATGAAAATTCAGGTTTTGTGATGATTAATTAATCATTCCGTATTAATTATTCGGGCTAGATACAATTTATCTCTCTTACCTGTTAAAAATATGATAACCTTTCTATTTATTACTGTTTTTGAACAAACTTGCAATTTACATACGTAATGAATGCATAATAATTATTTATTGAAGAATTTGATTAATCCATACAAAGAATATTTATTAAACAGAAACATAATTAAATTTTAATTCAATGTTTTACAGCTTCGACATATCCACCTTGTAAACATTTAATTGTTCTTTTGTCAAACTCTTGTATTACTTTCCGTATCATATTTGGAGTAATTTTTTGGCATTCTTCAGAAATAATCCTCCAAATGGTCTACATCATTAAATGGTCCTCGCTAATAAAGTACTATGGATGGAAGCACCGTCTTGTTGGAAATCACTTACTTGATTTTCTAATAGTTGAAGGTATTGTGCGGCATTTAAGGAATATCGAAAAAAAAGGTTCAACTAATTTATTTTTGTACCGGGTGTCCCAATAAGAATGGCTCTCGGCCATATCTCGGGAACCGTTTATAGTACAGCTTCGGGAAAAAAAATTATAACAAAAGTGACCTCGAGAAAAACCTGGAAATTATTTACAGAGTTGTAGGTCCACCGTTAGAGGGCGTAATTAAATACCAAAAATTATAAAATAAATAATTTACAAATTTTGCCTAATCAAGATGCATTTAAACTATGATTATCGTATTCTTCAAGAAATTCAGCGTATATTTGATTTTACAAGTTTTAGTCTATCTCTTCAAATAAGAGGTGGGGGGAAGCGGGAACTTTATTATGAAAAAACGCCTGTAAATCCAATTTCGAAACAACCGAATGAGTAACGTATACGCTATTTATTAATTTTTCAAAATCTAGCTTTCCTTGAAAAATGTTAAATGGAAATATGCAGTTTTAATTAAGGAATATAGAAGTAGACCAAATTAGCTACAGAATAGCGAAAACCGCATGTCGATATCCTAAGAAATGTGTAAATTTTAAGCATTTTCCTTTAAACATAAATTACTCCGGTTTGACTGAACGGATTTTAACATTTTTTGACTCCTCAAAATTGTCTTTCCTTGTTCTATTAATAAAAGTTCCAATTATTATGTCATATTGGCTCCGAGTTTTTATTACAAAGATTAGATTACTGTTAGACCACCAGCGACAATTTTTTGATAAGACGGTTCAGTTTTAAGAAAATGTTGCCTCATCGGAAAATATTATAGTTCTTGTAAAAAACGGGTCTTCATCCAACTTTCCTTGGATCAGAGCGCAGAATTTAAAACGAATATCGTAATCCCTTGGTAGTAACGTCTGTATAAATTGCGGTTTGTATGCATGATATTTATTACCTCTCAACATATTTGCCACTGTATCTTTACTTACTGAAGTAGTTTGTATTGCAGAGGCCCTTTTTCTTAATGACATTTTTGGGTCTTCCACGACAGAAAGCATCACTTCAAATTCGGTGTTTTCATTCGCAACCCGTTTTCGCCGTATATTCTTAAGTTTATTTTCTATACCTCCTACTAGCCTTAAATTTATTTAAAATTTTTGTAACTGTTGAATGCCTAATTTTTCTATGCAAACAATTAACATAAGTTCTATTTTTAGTCGAATTTTTCAAAGAAAAATTAGACTATTACGGTAGGCATGACCAGAAGAAAAATAGGAGGCACATCATTTTTTCCATGTTTTGAGACCTCCTGAACACGATTATGATGGTTTTTCGAATGTCTGTAGTTTATATATATATATCTATATATCTGTTTAAGCTACAATTATTATTTTCGTCTCTCGAGCAATTGCTATGGGTCCGATTTGGTTCAAAATTAGCATACATGGCTTTTTTGGCGGCGGATTGATGTTATTAGAGTTTGGTTGAAAACAAATGAATATTTCGAGGGGTCGCAGTGCAAAAAAAGTGGTTTTTGACCTTGCTCAACTCCGCAGGTCAAACGAAAAGCGACTGAAAAATGAAATTTCACATGTAGGTTCAATTAGTTGCGAGATGATTTCCTGCCTAAGGTCGAAACTTTCCATCTCCACCCCTCTCCATTTTATGGTCATTTTTGTTATATTTTCTTATTTTTTGGCCAGAAAAAGTTTAACTAGAGAGTTCGAACTTCGCATGCAAGTAGGGGTGATGTTGAAGAATTGTCTTTCTCAAGTTCAAAGTTTTCTTCTTCAGTTCTTCTAGCACAAAACGCCCGAAATCATTTTGATCGTTGTAATTGTTGAACTGGAACGCCTCCTATTTAATGAATAATACGAGTATGATCGTTGCTAGGGTGATTCTTTTTACTTCCCATTTTCGAAATTTCTTGTCATTATGACAATTTTTTCTTTCTTGTCAATTGGAATTGAACAAGAGGGTTCGAGACCACCGGGTCTATTGAAATTATAAATTTTCATTCGAGAGAGAGAAAGTTAACTTGTGAAATGAAAAGTTATTGAGGAATAGCAAATTTTCCATATAAAGAAATAAGATTGAGAATTGATATCATTTCCAAGAAATTCATTTTATGGAAAGATTTGTTTGTGTATTAGTTAAATTCTTCATTCGACGAAAAATTCGATTTTCGTGATGGAGCTCTGCTGCTCACGGCTTTTTCTTCACGGTATAGTAAATTTGCGATTTTTATTGTGATGTTATAAACATCAACTCACTCTGACATTCACTTTCACATACTTCATGTCAGGGCATCCTAGATAATTTTTATCCCGCCAGAATAATTTTACGGAATGATTAGTAAATAATTACAAAACCTGAATTTTCATAATAAATGGCTGTAATTGCATATTTGAATATAACTTTTAATTCAAAACAACTTTACTTTATAACGTTTTTTTGAATTGTAAAAAATAAAGATACTTTAGTCTTGCACAAAATTCAAATTTTTGGACAAACCTCGTATATTGCTTTAAAAAATTGATATCTGATGGTTGCATTTTAACTTTTGGACCATACAGAACTTTTTATCAACAATAAATTTTTTTCATAAAACCACTAATAAAAAAGTTTTCCATATGGTTCCAACTTAAGTAGACACACTGTATATCCAAAGTATGTATATATGTAACACTTTCATGTTGATTTCGCAAATTTGTTCCGTGTCTGAAGAAAGCCATTCCTATTCTTGGTCATTGTCAACGCTTTTAGCTAGAATTTCCTCTAACTTTTAGATTTAATATTTCTTGAAAGATGGTCTAGAATGTGTTATTTCTTGAGCAGTGAAAGGGTTTAATGGCAAGAATTTGGTAATTTCATTAAAATCGAGTTTGATATAATGTTTAATTTTTTTGTGGGCCATTACAAATGCTGAATTTTACAAATTCAATTAGATTTAGTTGTTATGTTAGGCTTGCTGGGATCAAAGTGATGTATTCATTTGTTGGGTATTATAATTAGTAGCTGAAAATAGGATCTAATTTCATATCATAGATAATTAGATATTGTGGTGTATGTTAAATGTTGCTAAAATAATGTACATTAAAATGGATGATAAATCAGTTGGAGAATAGATTGGAGACCTCCTAAATAATGGATATTCACTCAAATTCACGATACAAATATTTTCTTAGATTTTTAAAGCATATCTACTATATCACAGTGTCGTCTATGTATATATTATTTTGAAATTTGAAAATAATGTGACATAAAACAATTTCGTTTCGAAATCAGAACTTATATTTATGCATATTCTCTAAATTATACATTCCAACATTATGAATTTTTAATGTATGATGTTTGAGGAAATAAATAATTCTACACTACTATCTGAAGGCCAGGGGCGGCTCAGGCCAATGGTTAACAATCCGTAACTTTTACAGGGACAACCTGTACAATCTAAAGATAGCAAAAATAAATTTTTCAATCGATTTTTTAACAAAAAAGTATATTTCTTCCAATAACAATAGCAGAATACAGGAACAATCAATGTTTTGTAAATACGCACGGCACTCATACAAAATTAAGAAATGAAAAATAATGTTTACTCCCCGTATAAAATTCGGTAAACATCTAACAAACCATCAGTCCACGTGGACTCATCATCTCCACTGTTTACCAATGAAAATATCGAATCGTAAACATAAATGCATTTCTATTGGACGAAGCTGTCGGAAGGCGTATGTACACAATTTTTTTTAAATATTCCTGCTAGACAGTCTGCGATGAGCAGTGGCGTGGCTTGGTGAGATTTATTTAATTCATAAATTTAGATATACACACAAAGCAAGTTATTTTAAATATATTCGAATGTTCGAAAAAGTAAAATATTCAGCAATCTGATAATGCAATCATAATAAGAATTGCTGAATTAACTAGAGTAAATAAATAAAGAAAAACTGAAATCAGTTGACAAAGCTACTCAAGATTTTATACGTAGGACACTTTATAGTTTATTCTATCGATCATTTCGTTTCTTGTGTTTCCCGGAGCTGCATATACCAAGATTTTAAGATATCCCCAAAAAAATGAATCGATTTTATGAAGATATGCTCCCTAATCAACTGGTCATCATTATTGCTAAGCTTGTTAGAAGGTCTACGTTCTCAACTACCCCATTGGAAGTTCGTTTGTGCAATGATGTATGAATAAAACAATCAGTTTTATTGAGGGTTGCCATAAAAAACCCGAAGACGCAATATTCACATATATTTATCAAATAGTCTGCAATTCCAAAAGCACGAAAGTGTTACATTCAGGATTATATGTTAAGCTCATCAAAAAAGATAATAACAAAACTGATACTGTTCGCAACGTCAAACAAGCGAGTGTAGTACATTTAGATGAATTAAATATAGTTCTTGATAACGCAAATACACCATAAACGCGCAATTGTCCGTTTGTGGGAAGTCCGTGGTGAAATTCGACGGAGAACTGATTTTTTTCATGAATAAATGACTTGACCTTGTGGAGAATTGGCGCGTAATAACATTCATGAGTTTGGCATGGCTAAATTAGGTCATTTTAAGACTTATGGTGCTCTTAGGTCAAACAATTTTGCAGATTCATGGTTTTGAATTAACATTAAAATAACAATAACCGCATGTCGGTATCTTTTTTCTGTCCCGATATATCTTATGTGTAAACGGGGAGAATTTTTCTCAAAACGCCTATTAGGCGGGTTGGCTCAAACGGAAATTAAAAATTTATTCTGGATGGAAAGTTCTTACATTGGCAAACCTGCAGTAGTTTAAACTATACTGATAATAATCGTTCATAGTTCAAAGTTGTGGACGACCATGGAGCTGTTGAGCACGTATGCCTTCAGATATGCCCGTCGCGCCCCACTAGAAGTTACCAGAGGCCGATGTCCTTTGAGAAGCTAATCAGGCGCTTCGAATTGAACCCTTTGATGTCATTAGGCAAGTTGTGTAGTTTGCCCAGGTGTTTAAACCGCGCTCGAGTGAGTGCAGGGCACTCCCAGATAATGTGGTCTGCGGTTTCGTCCTCCTCTATGCACCAACGGCCCTCTGGATGTTTGTGATGCCCAGTGTGGAGATGGCGTCTTAGATGGCAGTGTCCAGACGGGCACTAGTCGGATTTCGCGCCTATTTCATTAGAGCAGTTGTCTCATACGAGGTGTCTCTATCCATCTTTACTGAGCCCGCCTTGCGAGTAGACCGTTTAGAGATGCAATAGCAACGCTTTTGGCCACACCAAGGATAGGTACTGGACCCATTGGTGGTGAGTCTGGCGAGTGAGTCCGATTCGTCATTGCCTTTGTTTCCCGAATGACCAGGCACCCAAACGAGCTGGATCTTGCAGCCATCACTAACCAGATTCTGTATGACTCTTGCACTCCAGCACTAGCAAACCTTTTCAGCCGTTATAGCTTGTATGGCTTATAATAATCGTAAAATTGCCTTTAGAATTGCGTTATCCAAATGTAAATGAGAACAACTCATTAAATAAATCAAGTAACAAATTTTAGAATTAAAAACATATAACTAACTACGCAATTAATGGTATCCTAGGTGTTCAAAATGTCATCGATCATTTTCTATACTTGAAATCAGTCATTGATAATAATAACAACGAGTGAATTTATTTATTTGTAAATATATTTGTATTAATATAAAAGTTGTAAATTTGGTTTTGTTGCATTTAAAAATTTTACAGGCTAAAAGTTAATCTTAGTTAAGTGTCATCTTTTTTACTTTGATGATGGTTATTGGCGATTTTATTCCTCCTATTGGTTTTTTTTTGGTTTTATGTAAATATACTAAAAGTATAAAGGTCGAATCTTGACTCCGTTTTGCCGTTGACGTTTACCGTTTGACGTTCGTAGCAAATTCTACGCCCTATTCATAAACTTGGCTTGGCTGCCGTTAACTTAAAAATTTGTTATTCATTTTGATGTGTGAACTGCCTTTGACTTACGTGATATTTCTGTGTTTTTGTTTATAATCCGGTATTTATGGACGATACTATGGAAAATAACGAAGAGAAAACAAGCAAAGCAAAAAGACCACTATAAACAAACAAAAAGAGAAATAACGCTAACACCACTATCTACAAACGACCGAAGGGAAAAGATAAAATTGGTTTATGTTGAAAGTCACCAACGGCAACTATGAATGGTCTTATTTTCTTTGTTTTTAATTTTTTAGCAGCGGCAAACGGAAATACGTATACTAAGCTGTGAGGCTATTTTGGAGGGCACGTTCCGGACACGATTCATAATTTGTTTCTATTTTGTTATTAATTTTTTACTTGATAATTGATTTTGTTGCTCCAATGGCTCCCGAGAAATCAACTGGCTACATATTTCGTTAACGAGAGATGCTAGCGTCACGAACTAAGCGGCATATTTTGTTGCTTTGAGGAGGCTTTATCGAAAATTCCAAAACTCAACTCGACTTGCAGAATTAAATTACTGTAGATAACTGTGATATCTCGGAAGCGCAATGAAATGGCAACAAGAATAAGGCGGCATATTTTGTTGTTTTGTAAAATGAGGAGTGTGAGTTTGAGAATAGGGGTGGTTTTTAGAATATCTTGATAAAGCTATTTTATAGTAACTGTATAACAATAAAATATGCCGAGGAACAACTAATTCTAGTCTAGAGATAAAGCTTAATCGCGGTAACCAGAGTAATTTTGATTGGCTGTGAAAGTTCCGGAATGTTCCATATTAGACCGTCTTGAAGCAATAAATTAGAAAGCAAAATATGCCGCCAAGCCTGCCTAATAACTATTTCCGCCGTCGAGATCTCGTACAGTGGCTGTCGTAAAGCAACAAAATATATCGCGCCTGGTTCATGTCGCTAGCTCATCAGAGACATCGCACTGTAGCTGATAACTGCAAGTAGTCGTGATGATGATTTTGACTTGTAGAAGTGTTTTGAAATTTTTCGATAAAGCCGCCCGGAAGTGACATAATAGCAAGAAAATACGCCGCTTAGTTCATGTCGCTGGCTCTTCTCGCTACCGAGATATCGCAGATGGCTACAGTAACTTAATACTGCAAATAACCCAAAAATAGTGTTAATCAAATTAACTGACTGGGGAGTATTCCCGTGAAAAATATTCCACCAGTCTCGTATCACCAGCTACGATCGTTACCGAGCTCTTGCACTTGGTTGCCTTAATATCACGGCAGGGGGCCACGCATTTTCTTGGGAGCGTTTGGAGCAATAAAATCAATTATCAGTAACAAATTATTAGCCAGGTTTAGAACGTGCACTCCAAAATGGTCCCAGCAGCTTAATATACGTAAGGGAAAGTAAAGTTTATCGATTGGCCTTAAGTTTTTATCTTCTTCTTACGTTAGGACTGTATTTTCATCAAGGGTTTGCCAGGAGTAGTTGGGATGCTGACCTTATAAGTGGTCGTCCAGGAGGTCGAGTTGTGTCTGGTTTCTTTTCCTTTGCAATTTTTGCTAACCGTTCATTTGGCATTCTGTCAACATGTTCTCTCCTTTCTCTTCTGCGGCTCTTTGCCCATCTTACTACATCCGTTAAGTTTTTATATTTAAGTAAAATATAAATTTGCACCTAATGAAAGAGGGTTTATGTTATAATCGAACATTAGGTCATTGTTCATGTTGTACAAAGACATTAGTTTGTAATAAACATATTTTTTAAAACGAATATTTCGTTTCAGTTATTCGAAAAGGAGGTTACAGTCAGGGTACGTCCTCAAGACAGAGAATTGGTGAAATCTATCCTTCCCACCATTGTCACCAAGTACAAGGACATTACCGGTAAAGATATTAATATAAAAATTGATGACGAGTCCCATCTTTCACAAGAAATTACTGGTGGAATTGAACTCTACGCTTTAAAGAATAAGATTAGAATCAACAATACTCTTGAAGCTCGTTTGGAACTTATTTCTCAACAATTGATACCTCAAATTCGTACAGCTTTGTTCGGTCGTAATGTTAACAGAAAATTCGCCGATTAAGTGTTTTATTTTCTGTTTTTTTTAAATAGTATTCAAAAAATTAACCGTCACTTAGGTAAATATTTACAGATGGTCAATATCAATATTATAAAACTGTTTGGTATATGTATGACTATTAATAAATCATTCCTTGTAGAGTATTTGAAATTTATAACATTTTTTCGTCCAGCAATTATTTTTTTTACAACTATTGTAATCCACCATGCTTTTCTTGAAATTGATACTATTTTATGTAAGTATATGTATATAGATGATTATCCTTTTTCTGTAAGAGGTTAATTGCAATAAAATTTATTGTTGAAGGTGTAGTTTCATTTCAAACCATTTCAAAGTTATTTGTAAAACAGTTTAATAGCCTAGTTGCTGAAGGCAACAAGTACAAATTATAAACAAAAAGGCTGAATTTTTGATATAAGAAAAAATCCAAAAGTCTATCGATTTCTCAGTCAAAATGAATTTCGAAAATCATTTTAATTTTCAAAATTTACCATTATTTCAGTCTGTGATGAAAATAACGTTAAATAAATACTACGTTGCTGGGTAAGTTTTTCTATGTACCTTGCCGTTTGTCACGTGATACTGGACGTAACTTTTTAGAGGCAAGTAGTGCTTGATTTTTATTGAAGCTATTATTCCATTCTGGAGATTTTTCCTTAAAAGATGAGCAACGTTGTGGTCGGCCTACTGAAGTTGATGACCAAATCAAAGTCATAATTGAAGAGGATCGTCATATAACTGTTTAAGAGATTGCGAAGAGGATACATGTATTGCTAACAACAATTGAAATTGTCTTGGGATAGTTAAGAAACTCACGAATTGAAAGAAATTCATTTAACACAAAGAATCAACATTTGCGATATGCATTAAACGAAATGAAACCGAACGTTTCTTGAAAATAATCATCACTGGTGGTGAAATATCGGTCCTCCATAGCAACATAGTTCAGAAATGGAGCAAACACGATTAAACAGCACAAACCGCATCGAAAGCTAAAAAACAACAAAAAGGTTCATGCCGTCAGTTTATAAAGGCGTTGTGTTTTTTGAGCTGCTTCCAAGGAAACAAACGATCAATTCAGATTTTTACTGTTAACAATTAATTGAACTGGATGAAGAAGCAATCAAATAAACACTTTCAGAATTGTCAAATCGGAAAGGTGAAGTGTTACACCATGATAATGCAAGGCCTCACGCAACTTTGGCAACTCGTGGGAAACTATTGGAGCCCGACTGGGAAGTGATGCCACATCTCTCATACAGCTCTGATCTGGTATCATCTAATCACCATTTATTTCGAAGTTTGCAGCATTCTTGCAATTGTCAAACTTTCAGAAATGACGATGACTTTAAATCGCACCTGGTTCAATTTTTTACTGATAAGGATCAGAAATTTTATGAACGCGGAATCATGTAGCTGAGAGAAAGATAGCAGAAAGTGACTGAGCAAAATGGAAAGTATATAAGTATCTATAACTCTGCTTAAACTGCTTAAAAATTTTTTTAATGTTGAGAAAATGATACATTTCAAGAATATATAAGTGTAAGATCATTGGCTACAAGAAATTTTCCAGTACAAATAATTTTTTGAATACAAGGAAATAGCTGATTTTCTCGTTGGGAGGTTCGATCTCTATCATCACTCTATTATAAAATTCGGGTCTGCTATAACATATACAAGGTGGTTCAGAGAATAGAACGTTAAGTATCGTACAGGTTAGGAAGTATCTAGATACAAAATACATAAAATTATTTTCTTATAAAACTTGTGACCCTGATAATTATAAAAAATTTCCCCTACTCTCAATTGAGGCAAATGGCGATGAATCAGTGTGAAAAATCTGATTCAGATACAGGGCCGGATTAAGCTAGGGGCTTGGGGGGGCTATAGCCCCAGGTCCAAGAGGGCCCCATCATTTGGAAATTATTCTGTATTTTTTGATGTGTTGATACCACAAATCTAACGTATTGATATTATTTTGTGAATTTTTCCGGGTTTTCGAATTCCTTAAGGGGGCCCCGTCATTATTTTAGCCCCGAGCCTTATAAATCTTAATCCGGCCCTGTTCAGATATCGACATTGATGAAGATGTAGATTCATTTTGGTTTTTCCATATTATCAATAAACTATTATATAATAAAAAGAAATTTTAATATGTATTGATTTTTCTCATATTTCCTACAATTAATTAAAAAACAAATTTCGGCAAATTCGACATTTTTCCAAAATTTTCAATTGTTTGCTTAAAAAACAGAAATATTAATTTCTACGAAAGTAATTTTATGAATGATAGATTTACGAATTTTTTCCTAGAAAACTATATCTATTACAAAAAATTGTAGGGGACCTTTATTTATCAAGAAACTCACCCTCAACGTGGTATTTTTTATTTTTTCCTTTCATCGCAGACTGAAATAATCGGAAATTTTCAAAATCAAATTGATTTTCGAAATTTTTTTAGACTTTGAGAAATCGATAGTTATTCTTATATCAATTAGGCTACTTCAAAGAACTCGTAAAAAATTTTAGCCTTTTTTTAATATTGAGTGCAAAACTCCTTTTCTTTTAAAATACTATACTTTTACATTAAGCTTATTATAACTTCGGTAGAGAGCTCTAGTAATAAAAAACGGTTCTCCTCGGTTTGGGGATTGTTTTGTGAGTTTTGTTGTTTGTTTTTTGAGGTCATAAAACCAGGTAGGGATTTAAATATAAAATAAAAATCATTTTTTACGTTTTTTGTACCACAGGACTCATCTAAAGCCAGAGAACAATATGTGAAATCGGCATTCAAGCATCGAATTATCGCCCAATTACACTCCTTCCCACGTTATCTAAGATCATAGAAAGATTGGTCAAAAAAAACCTTTTATCATTTCTGCCTAAATATAAAATATTTATTACCCACAAATTTGAGTTTTTAAGTAACAAATGTACAAATGATGCTATATTCTCCCTCCTAAATAATGTCTATTATAGCCTAAGGTTTTCGATTGTGTTAATCATATTTTAATTAACAAATTGCAGTCCTATGGTTTCTAGAGAACACTTCTCGTAACAACAGATTTCAGCTTGTAAGGGTTGATACAATGATATCTTCTTGCAAGCCAATAGAATGTGGTCTGCTCCAAGGCTCAGTACTAGGTCCTATTTTGTTTCTTCTGTTTATAAACGACATCGCCTATCTATACATCAGGGGTAAAATATGTCTATTTGCAGACGACACTAGTTTCTCTCAGAGCAACCCTGATCTCACTGCACTTCATAGGACCATATCTGGTGACCTAACCACCCTTAAATCATGGAGCGATTCTAATCTTCTCTGTATCAACGTTTCTAAAACCAAAGTCATATAAAAATAAATAATTTCTCTCTCTCTCTCTCTCTTTGCTCTTAGCTGGTCAAGTAAATTTTCCGGAATATTTTCGATCGATACTATTGTTGTTCTTCTCGAAAGGCTTACATTTTCAAAACTATGTTTCTTTTCTGGACAACATATCTTCGACATTTGTATCATGCATTGTTTAACAAATTGTGCTTTAGTAAAAAGTTTACAGAACTTAGCAATTTTGTATGCAACAGCATAACTTGCTTTTGTTGTTGTTTTAGTTGCTTATTCAAGGTTTCTGTCATGTTTTCTGCTACACTTTGAAGTTCTTTTAAAGAAGGTGATGCATATTTTGGACTTTTTTTATTTGAAATACCTGTTTAAATTGTATTCCTTAAAAACAGCAATTGTTTTCTGGCAAACTAAACAAATCGCTTTCTTATCAATGTTTGTGAAGAGGTATTTTATTGTAATTTCTGCATTCTAAACGAACTTTCCTTTTTTTAGATTAACTCATTTTACAAAGGCCTATAAATAAATAATTTGATTATTACAATAAAATGAATTCGTTCAGATATATTCTTATTGTGTCAAAATATCTCTGAAAGTTTTTTTGGTTAGCCGAAATAGTTTTTTTCAATTGGTCCTCACTGAGTTGTATTAGAGGATCTATTAAGATAACTACATAGGGCTCTGCAACAATTTCTTCAGCTTCTTCCAGCACCCCAATATACAGAAGATCATCCATTACTACAATCCCTTATATATGACTACAATAAATTATTAATATACAATGATAAGTTTCAATAAAAATTATAGGTTAGAATTGTCTATTTACATGAGAATGCGACTGGAATAAAACTCCTCTGGCGGGAGCATTCCTATTACGAGTATAGAGCATGAAAATCGAGACAACTATCCCCCTCGCATTCAACAACATCGATATCGATATATTAAAGTAGGGATATGGTTACAGCTGTTCAAATTAAAATACTCTCTATTATTTATATATTTAATTATTAATATGTATGATACGCACACAAATACTTTTAATTTCAACAAAATTGTATATAAGAAATAAAAAAAATTGCATACAAGATTTTTCAATGGGCCCGATAAAGTAAGCAAAAGGGCTGGATTCGGCCCGCGGGCCGGCTTTTGTTCACCCTTGGAGTAGAGCAATAATCTCAACTTTACATAGATAATTTATTTAAATCGTTATAAATATTTCTCGAGGACTACAACTTACAGAAGTTCAAGATCAATATACACACGGAAGGCACCACTAGAATTACTCGACTGTAAAAGGGTTTACCTTCTTGTCTTTGCTTTTTACAAAACAAAAACTACAAAGAAACGCCTACTGGTAGAACAAGTGGCATAGGATTTCTAATCTAGAAGAGATGGATACATAACAAAGGACATAAAAAGTATGTAAAGCTAAGATTAACAAATAAAACATCACCAGAAACATCTGTAACAAATAGAACAGTTTTGAATTTTTTTCATACCTACTTTTGCATTTCATTGTTATCTTCATGAGTTCAGACATTAGCGAACACTTTCAATATGCATTTAATCTTTTTAATTAACTTCATGTATCTTTGAATGTACAATTAAAGTATTTTTCTGCGTAAATTTCTTTTCACACACTGTACACCTGTAAGGTTTCACTCCTGTATGAATTCTATAATGAACCTTTAAAGTAGATGCTTCTCTAAATGATTTTCCGCAGCAATCACAAATATGGTTTTTTTCACCAGTATGTATTCGTCTATGTGATGTCACGTGTGAAGAGGCTTTAAATTTTTTTCCACAAATATCACACTGATAGGGTCTGTCGTTTGTGTGCTTGCGAGTATGGATTCGAAGCTCCGATTGAGATGAAAACAGTTTTTTACAAACAGAACATGGATGCTTTAGAAGTTTTTTTTCACCAGTGTGAGTCCTACAATGATAAAAATTATCAAGTTCTGAATTCAATGCTGTACATATTGCTAAAACAGTCATAACTCGAAAAAAGAAAAATTTGAAATTTTGTAAAAAAAAATCCATTTTAGTCACCGCCTTTTAAAGATGAATCGTAAAGGGATGGGCTGGAGAAATATAGTTATAGGAAAGATCTCCTGAATTTTGTCACATGAATTTAGAAACTCCCCGTATAAAAGTTTTTTTACAATACAATATTTGACACCGCCTGGTGAGACACGTTTGGGTATAATGATTTGATGTGCCCAGCAAGATCTTTCAACAGAATAGAAGAATAAATTCAAATGAAGGACTATGGACAAGAACTAAATACCCATCATTAACAAGATGATTTAAGCATACTAAAAGGAGGCCAGCAAAAAGATCATTGAATAAGGGGATTGTGGTACAAGAAGGAAGGGAAGAACAAAAAAAATGGTTGAATGCTGTTTTGAAAGATATTAGAGAAGTAGAACCGAATTAGAGCGCCAAAGTACAGAGTCGCAACCTGTGGAGAATTGTGGAATCAGTTGAAAACCGATGAGATGAAGTGAAAGTGTTACTTTCGCCATCTAGTGATAAAAACTTGATGTGATGAAATGACTCTTTTGTAGAGGAAGAAACAAGTCTTCTTCAACTTTGATGTATATTTAACTTGGTAATTACATTTTTTGAGTTGTGACTCTTTTTTAGTGTGGTTGAATTCACAATTTTCAAACAAAGATTACATTTTATTGCATAAAACATTTTTAAGCTCTCATCATACAATTGACTTTAAATGTTATCACAGGTGAATTAGTTTTTAATTGTTAGCAGCTTCTCATAATTTTTATAATTTTAAATGTCCAAAACAACATACAACAACAGTTATTTATCCATTAGCATTCTTTAATAAATAATAAAAAATACTAAATAAATATCAGTTTTTGTCAATTTATTTTGTTCCTTGGCAACTGAAAATTTTTATATGATGAATACCTACCTTAAATGGTTTTGTAATTGCTCAGACAAGGGAAACATCTGTCCACATACATTACACATAAAAGGACATTCCTTGGAATGTTTGTTACGAATATGACCTAGTAACTTTACTTTTTGCGTAAATGATTGACCACAATCTTGGCAAAAATACTGTAGCTCCCCTGTATGGATTTTCAAGTGTTTTAACAACGAAGTTTTATAAGCAAAATTCTTTTTACAAATCTCACAGTGATGCCTACGTTCTTGTGTATGAACCTACGAAATAGAAGCTTTGAAACAACATTTTTTTTCTAATACTTTATCTTACTGTTTTATGAAGTTGCACCTGGGACTTTGTCGAAAATCCCTTTCCACAAATATTACATCCATGAGGTCTCTCCCCAGTATGGCATTTCATGTGAATTTGTAATTTATATCTATCGTAAAACTTAGAACCACAATCATTGCATTGATGTTTTTTTGCAATTTGTTTGTGCTGCCTTAAATGTTTTTGAAGATTACCGTTTTCAAAAAATCTCCTTCCACAAAATGAACATTCATACTGTTTACTGCCAGTATGAAGTTTAAGGTGTCGTTTTAATGATGTTGAATGTTTAAAAGTCTTATTACAAATATTACACTGATTAACCTGTTTAGAGGTCGACTCAGTCTATAAAACATAATTTATTTGTAAACATATTAAATTGGTACATTTTTTGTTTTAATACCTGAGAGTTTTCTACAAAATTACTTGTATTATTTTCTAACTGAACATCATTTTTTGTTAATGGATTTTCAAAATATATATTATTTGTGTACGTTTTAGAATTTAAAACTGATTGTAAAAGTTTATCGTTTTCCAAAGCCTTATTTCTAAATAAATTAAAGTGTTTTATATCGTCAAAACAATGAATACATAAAAGGTTAGGCATTAAGTCATACTGGTGAATCTAAAAAATGAATTATGAGGATTATATCTTTAAAATTATAGTAAAAGCTCACTTGCAAGGTAGTTAAACTTTGTACAATTTCTACTAGGTTATCCTGGAACAAATCTTTCATTACAGAATATTCGTTTAAACAAATTCGACATATTCTAGTTAAATTTAATTCGGAATACGCAGTTTCCATATAGAATTTTTTTTTTATTATTTACCTATTTCAATTGACAACTCACGTTAGACTGATTGCTTCTTCCATTACTTATTAGTCGCCGCGTACATTGTGGCTAGACAGCTATTTAGATACTTTTTAAAGACAAATTACGTTCTTTTATTATTTTATATTTTATTGAAAATTGGGCAAATAATTTAGATTAGTGAAATTAGTGACAAGGTATAGTTAAAAATAGACTGCGTGTAAACCACTACTGCAATCCATCAAGTGTTTTTTATGTATTAAATATAGAAAAATTTGTGCTGATGTATCAATAAACAAATAAGTCATTTCAATGGAATGTGCTGAATTATTTATGTGATGACACATTTTAATTTATAATGAAGGTACGAAAAATTTATGGTACGAAATTAACGGCACAGACGCTATAATAGGAGAAGGCATATTCGGGCAACGCAGTTATTGTCAGCACTGCAATTGTCGTTCCCCTTTTTAAATTATATTCACTCGTCGTGGTGTATATAAGAAATAATAATATCAGATTAATATTTTGCATATTAATTTTATGTTGGTCCCAATTTTAAGTATGCAATTGATTTATAACAAAGCGAGCGACGTGCTGTTATTTTAAAAGATCAAAATTAATTTTTTATTATTTTGTTGTATCGGTTACCGTTTGTCTATCGGCTTCATTTGTGATCATTCATTTGCACGATGTCAAGAAACCTCGGCTTCGTGATCTTAGCACCCCATGAGTGGAATTTCGATTCACCAATTATAGGTATCATCTGAAAGGTAGGAACTTGTTCATAAAAGGTCAGTTGGTCTTATTAAGTGATCAGCGCTAAAAAATTTGGTAATTATCTAGATTAGGTTACACCCCTCCGATTTCGTTAAAATTTTAGTATGTCATAGAGAAAACTATGTTGAAAAATTTGATATATATATATATATATATATATATATATATATATATATATATATATATATATATATATATATATATATTTAGGTTGCACAAATCATCGCTTCACATAGTTTTTCAACTTTGAAGTTCCAGAAAAAGAAAAATAATTTATACATCATAGTTTACCTTCGCATGTCTAACCTAACCTAACCTAGCCTAATGATGACATCATGTACCATAAAATTTGCAGAGAATTTAGTCTAGTTTGTTTACCATGAAAAAGATAAAATTATATGAATTTTTGTGTATTGCTGTTTATTGATAGATATTCTATCAATATTCTTAGTTAAAATTAGTGGTTAGGTTAGGTTAGGTTAGACATGCGAAGCTAAACTATGATGTATAAATTATTTTTCTTTTTCTGGAACTTCAAAGTTGAAAAACTATGTGAAGGGATGATTTCCGCGCTTTACAAATATATATAAAATTTTTCAGCATAATTTTCTCTATAACATACTAAAATTTTAACGAAATCGGAGGGGTGTAACCTAATCTAGATAATAACCGAAAACTTTTTATTGAGGGTTAAAGTTTTTCAAGGTAATTTAGAAATTTTAGCATCTCATTCACGAAAAAAATAAAAAATTCTGCCTGTGCGGGATCGAGAAGCATTTGCTGATAATTGATAAGCTAATATAAATATTTGGTGTTTAATTTAATATTAAAAAACAATAAATAAGTTGTCATTGTCGTAACGCACATGCTTTAGGTCGGTTAATTGTATCAGGGCAGTGAAGACATACGCACAGCTCTTTACTATGAGTGGGTGAAATATTCTTTTATAGAAAAGAAACTAGACATGTACTACTATCAAATACGTAATAGTAGACAAAGAAATAGGATATGTTTTCCAAATCCATGAAAGGTCAAAGTGCATGCATGGGAGTTGGGAGGTTATAGTTAACTAGCTTTTATAATAATTTCATATAAACACAATTTTTTTAAATTAGAAATATTTTATCTACTAAAAAAATATCATGAAAATTAATATCTAAAATATATATATGTAATTTAAATTTTCCAACTCTTAACTTTATAACTCCAATATACTTAAGTTTATTTTCTATAAAATAATATCCCCCCTCCACTGTCTGGTTTCTAGTAGCTGAGCGTCTTCACTGTTCCGAAGTGGTGGATCTGTGGACCTGATACAACGAACCAGCACGTTACGACAATGACAACCTATTTATTGCTTTTTAATATCAAATTAAACTAATCAAAGATTTATATAAGCTGACAAATTACCAAAATTGTCAGCTATAGCTCTTCAAATATCAATTGCAGAAGACAGTTAAGCGAGGAACAATCATTATTTCATAAATACGCACGGCACTCATACCAAAATTAAGAAATGAAAAATAAAGTTTACTCCCCGTATAAAATTCGGTAAACATCTAACAAACCGTCAGTCCACGTGGACATTTCTTTTGGCCGAAGCCGTATGTACACAATTTCTTCGAAATACTCCTTCCATTCAAGGTAGTAAGTTTTCTGTGAAATTTCACAACAATCCACTGCTTTATTTTAACGGCAAACCAAAAAAAGCAGCCCCTATACAAACGAAGGCCACGGTTACACTGATTTGTCTACAGATACTGTAGACATCGCATTCGAAAGAGTAGAATACTGGCTAAACAGTTGACAGTCGTTAACCTATGGCGCATTTGTATTTTTTCTGCAGCAGCGCTAGTCTCGTTACATAATAACCAGACCTCGTATATCATATAAACTAGTTTTTAAATATTAGTCAAATAGCCTAGTATTAAACAATAAAGCTTTTTATTTAGAAACAGAAATCGCTAGTAATAATTTAGATTAATCTATATTGTTATACACTCTTTCAAAATTGTTGTTAAAATGTGTATAAATTTTTAGACATAACCTAAATTTCAATTATTTAGAAGTAAAATTACGTTTTCGTTTACAAACATCAGAAAAAAAAATGTGTTAGTTACGGTCCTGAATGGGTCTTGGAATGCATCTTCTCCCCATATTACCAGTCGGAGGTAGCGAGTTTCGGTTCTAGTCGGTCATTCAAGGTAGTAAGTTCACAGATTCCCTCTGGCAGGTTCCATCACCACACCTGCACAAAACATTCGACTTGCTCTCGAGAGTCACAGTCGGTTGTGTCCGTGCGTCGTTTGTCTTTCACCTGTACGACGATAAACAAATCTAGTGGCCTACCTGTTTTCACAACGCTAACTGCGCTGTTATACGAACCCGAACGAAGTGTATGTGTGTGTTTCTTCTTTCGAATTATTCGTTTATTTTTGAAAAATATATCTCGCATTCCCATCTTTATGTGCGCGTATTATTAGATAGGAAATCTATGAACGTTCACGTATGTAAGTGATTTTATTTTTTTAAATATCATCTCGAGTGACAACAGATGCGTGCCGACAGGCATGTAAAGTTGATAACTTTATTATATTATAAGCGTTTGAGAAATTTTTTTGATACTACTTTTTGTTGGTTCGGTGGTACCTACTGTGGGTATTCCTCTCTCTCTTGCGAGCAACATTCCCTCCGCAAGAATATTATAATGGAATGTGGTATGGAAAAGTTGTCAATATTTATGTGAGGCTGTGGGAATATATTAACCATAAAATGATTGTGATTAAATTGTATTTATGTGTTATACCGGCTGTAATTAAATAGTAAAAGAGATAATTTAATTTGCGATTGAAAATTTCTACTGGTTTTAATATTTTATATTATTAAATTATTGATATATTCGAGTAAACAAATTCTAAAATAAGTGTTATTTTATACACGTTTTCATTACATGATTTTAGGCCCATAGCTCTTTCCTATTTTTTGCTTTCGTTTTCCAGTCTTGAATTTCTCTCTCTCTTAAGGCTTCCATCATTTTTTTGTTGCTCTAAAATATGGCATTCTCTGTATGTGACTTTATTCTTTTGGATCTTATCATTTTGCTTATTTCTGCTTCTGAGTATTTTTCTTTTCTATATATCTAACTTCTCTTACTCTGCTTTATCAAGAGTCTACGTTTCGCCTCCGTAGCTCACTGTTGGTCTTATTATTGTTTTCTATAGCTGTAGATTCGCCTTTCTGGAAATTTTCCTGGAACTTATCGCATTAAGCACTTTTAACTGTTTACTTCCTTTCGTCATACTCGCTTCCAAATGTCCTCCCTAGTCACCGTCGTCCTTGATAACCACCCCAAGATATATCTTTTAACTTGTTCTAAATTCATTGCTTTTTCTTCGTTTAGTTGTATTGACGAACTTCTCATTGCTCTTTTCCTTTATGGTGTAGTCATTATCATGAACTTCGATTTATCTCCGTTGGCTGGTAGATTCACTGTCTCTGCCGTTTCTAGGAAGGTTCTGCAGATTTCCTTAAGCTCGTTTTCCGATGTTGAAAGGATTACTACATCGTTTGCGTATGCCAGTAGTTGTTTTTAGTGTCCCTGTTGTGTTCAAACCGATTTTACTCTACTTATACTATATTGAACAGCGTAGTTGATAGCGGATTTCTCTGTTTTAATCTTGTGTTGATCTGAACATATTTGGTTTGCCTTTATCTTCGTTTTTGTATGTTCGAGTGTCATTTAGATAAGACATTATTTAATAATATAATAAAAAATGATTTCTCTGTTATCTTCATAGAGATGGAAAATAATCTTATATATTAAAAAAATTGATGATTTTCATTCCGAGTCCGTTCAGGCGTTCTACCCAACCGATTTGCTTAATTTTTTTTTTCAATGAAAGGTATTGATGTACAGATCAGCCATCAACCATCGGATTTCATCTAATTTTCACCATTCTCAAGTTATACTCAAATGCGATTTTCCCCTGTACATTACTTATTGGAGTTTTTCACATACACACGTTCTATCCTCAATATCTCAGGTTCTATTCAAGATAGAGACTTCGTTTTGGTTTAAGAACACTCGCTGAAACACCTTCTTTCTTTTGAGGTTTTGAAAACTTGAATCGGTTGAGTTGGAGAGGAGCTAGGCGCGGACATTCAATGTGGAGTTATGGATTTTTGTAGGTTTTTGGCAATTTTTCTACATTCAAAGATCTATATCTCAGGTTCTAATATAGCTACAGAGTTCGTTCTTTTCTATTATAATGATTTCTGATACTTATTTAATGGATTCGATGCGAGCGAAGCCGCGGGTAAAAGCTAGTTTCATTTAAAAAAATTCATTTCATATTTTACAAAGAGTTAACGCATCTATACAATTTACTATATCGATGCTTCTCTTCTTCATATTCATCATAGTTCATGTTCTTAGCGGGTGAAGTAAATTACATGATTGAAAGCAATAATAATAAGTCCAGTCGAAGTCCGATATATACCCACAACTCTTAAATTTTCTCCTAAACAAAAATTTGTTAAACAAAACAGAAGTTGTTATATGTGAGATTTTTCGTACTTTTCAGCATTAAAATATCATATCTAATCAAAGAGTAACGGGGGATTCTTGGAAAAATGCGGCTGTTATCATTCTTAACGGAGTTTGGTTAGATTAAGTTGGATTAGGTTAGATTTTAATTGCGCATTAATAACGTAACCTAACACAATTCTTTGAAATGAAAGCTTGTCCAGAGATTTAAGTATGGTACTTCATTCTAGTGTTTTTTTGTGAAATGTATAGAGTGAGTGATCAGAAAACTTTGTCTTTTCAATTATTTATCATGTAGAGTTTCTATCAATTGGTTAAAGAGGTTTTAATGGAAATTTACGGTTGTTGGTTATTATTTTTGAGCTTTTGATGAATTTTCGGCTTCAATCATTAAAATATGTCTAACCAAAATTAAACGTATGAGTCTTGGGAAGTTAAAATGCGGCTTATATTATTTTTTAATGGAGTGTTAGCTTAGGTTGAGCTAGGATATGTTAGGTTAGATTAGGTTCGGTTGGATTAGATTGTAATTGCGCATTAATAACCTAACCTAACACAATTCTTTGAAATGTAGGCTTGTCGTGAGTTTTAAGTATGGTCATCTCAGTATAATGTTTTTTTTGTGAAATATATATAATGAGTGATTAGAAAACCTTGTCTTTTTCATTATTCAGCATGTACAGTTTGTAGCAATTGTTAAACAGGCTTTAATTGAAAAATAAGGTTATCGGTACATTACGGATTTTGACACAAGAGAGTAGCTCTCTCTAAATTAAATGATTACTTGCATAGCAGTAAATTATGTTTGAATATTTATGGGCTCTAGTGTGCGGTTGGTGACATCTTTCAGATTTTTTTTCCTATAACCATATGAAGATTACCAGTCATACAAAATGTCCCAAATCAAATATACAATCTATTGGAATGCCCTATATTTGGTAACATTTTTGAATTCTACATATAAAATTAAGTCTTTAATTGTGAAAGGCTTTCGCGGCCGTTATCCAATGCTCTAATAGTGATAGATTTCATCTACTTAGGGTTTGCTGCTATTCAAACATTTCATTTATTGTAAAAATGAAAACTCCTCCTGTATATTATACTTATACAGTGTGTTCATAAAGTAACGTAATCAATATTTCCATTTCTGTCATAAGCCGATTAGAAGTATACTCCAAAATAAATTATTAAATATTTTTTCAAATAGTACATCCTGTATATATATTTTCAGTTTTTCCGTAATAATGAAGGTAGCTAACTTAGTTAATACGTATCTAAAATTGCGAGCAAATTAGCAAAAATGCAGATTGTAGAATTTTGAAACTTTTTAAAGGTTCCAATTAAAAATCGCCAAAACTTGGCTGACCAAACTCCGTATTCTTCTTCTTCTTCTTCTATCTTTTCTATAGGCAATTCTGCCTATTTCTTTCTTTTGTTGTACTTTTAAGTTATATTATCGCTCCATCTTTTCCGGGGTCGATCGACACTTCTCCTCTCGGTTGCGATTTGTCTCTTGCGATCTTTACTACCCTATCATCTGTCATTCTACTTGGTTGTTCCATTCTTTTTTCTATTCAATAACCACTCGTTAATCTTCTCGACATTACATGTTGTTCTAATGTAGTCGCTACTTACTCGATCTCTCAGTGTGTTCCCCGTGATTCTCCTCAGTATTTTCATCTCAGCTGTTTCCAGCATTCTTTGTGTTTTGGACGTGTCCGGTCGCGTTCTGCTGTGTATGCTATTATTGGTCTTATTGGTCTAAAATGATTTTCAAATAACATGATATTGATCATTGCATACGCAGGTCATACCAGTCATATTTTATTCTAGATTGCAATACTACTCAAGACCGGTACACACCTATCATGCATCTTTCCGATTCGACTACAATCGTACAGTAGGACGAGTGTCTGGGAGGGATATTACGAGGTCTGGCTATTAAATAACGAGACTGCGCGACTAGAGGGCGCTCTCGGCGGGTAGGGTAAAAAACAAGTAGTAGATATCTTTTCTACCTTTTGTCTGTTCATATAGTACTGGATATTTCCTAACTTCTTCAATAAGGGTTTTATACCCTACATTTCAATTTCAACGGACACGCGTCCTGCAGCCTTTAAACGAATAGACCGCACGATCTGATCCATGATCAGAATCGTGTAGAAGTGGAATCAGACCCGGAAGGTGTGATCTACGCTATTCAAACTCTAGTATACGAGGTCTGGCTATTGAATAACGAGACTGGTTTTATTATAAAAATTATTCTACATTCGAATGCTCCCCTTCAATATACTCCCTTCCCCTCGCCACACAACTTTCCATACGTTTTTTCCATTGACCGAAGCAGTGCTGGAAGTCTTCTTTGGTGAGCTCCTTTGGGAACTCTGCCGTTTTTTGCTTTACCGCTTCCATCGACTCAATTCGGGATCCTTTCAAAGCAGGTCTTTTTCTAACCGTTTCTTTATCGGCGTTTACAGCCTCGGCAATCATCCGGATGCTCATTCGACGATCTACACGCACAATTTCGTTGATTTTGGTCACTGTTTCCGGAGATGAAACAGTCACAGGGCGACCTAGGAGCTGGAGTTTTTTTTTTAATATAACAAGAAATTTGAGATTGATAAGTTGCTCCTGTTTTTCGTCACATATGGTTTTCGGCACGAGAAAAAAACACGTTCGTTTCAAATCGCTACTGCACAAATATTATAATAGTAACGGAAACGTGTTTTGGGACGTGCATAGACAAGATATTTAGTACTACTTTTTTACCCCACCCTCCTAGAGCGCACTCTAGGCGCGCAGTCTCGTTTTTAATAGCCAGACCTCGTAACATCCCTCTCAGACACTCGTCCTACTGTATAATCGCAGTCGAATCGGAAAGATGCATGATAGGTGTGTAATTTTCTAACGAGAAACAAAATATGTTAACTCGACAGAATAAGATTTCAAAATTTTTTTTTCAGTTATTGAAATAACACGTTTATACGAAGATAAAAGGAGGGAGGTCTGCTTTGTTTTGTGGAATTAAACTATTTTTTGTACCACTTCGGAAGTGATACTTGCACGCAGAATTCGCAGTTGCCTTCCTATCATCTTAAGGCGATAGAAACTGTCAAAATATCGACAACCAATTTGAGTTCGTTTTTGGACATCTTGAGAAGTTCCTCAGACTTCTTAGCTGATATGTTTTGCATCATTTGGATCATCTTAGGCCTTGAGAAATATTCCTGATAATTCTTTAGTCTATAGAATCATTGCAGTTTTTAGCAAGATTGTTAATTTCCTCATTGTCTGGTATACTCTATTTGCCACATTAGGGTTATCTTGTTTCTTTTAGCTAGTGCTTTTGAAGTTTACAGTCCCTTGTTAGTTTGGATATGTAAATGATAGCTTGTAAGGCCGCTTGTCTACCGGAAATAATGTTAATGTGCTTTCTAGCGAGGTATAATGCAAATCTTTTTATTGCTATCAGTCCTGCCTTAAAAATAGTGAGTGGTTTTCCTAGTGGTATGGAGAGTTTTTATTTTGGTCCAGAAATTACCAAACCAGCTCTTTGTGGTAGCTTTGAACCATCTTTCTTCTAAAGAAATGTATTTCGACTTTGTTGATCCATTTATTTGTGGTCAATTATTACCACGTCGAATGGGATGGCTGTATCTACCATTCTATGCATTTGTTCCATTGGTTTGTGATTGCTTTCTAGCCTTATGGATTCTAGAATCTTTAGGTGACCTACTAGATTTCTTTGCTTAGATTTTCCTTTCTAAATTTACCTTTCAGATGAGAAAGTATCAATATTTACTTTTTTCGCATTCTCAAATAAAATATACCTAGCATGCAATTAGCATGAAATTCGTATGCATTAGTCAATATCATGTTATTTGAAGGTTATTTTATTAGTACTAATTGTAGTATCCACATCAGATCTGCTGGTTGCGTTTCGTGCTTTAGTTTTCTAATGAGGATAAAAATATGTTAATTTGGCAAAATATGATTTAAAATATTTTTTAAACAAACGGGAGTTTTGTTTTGTGGAATGAACTAAATAAAAAAAATGTACATATATCTTAATTAGGGAATAACAGAGATAACAGGCTTATGGCTTATCAGATAATTGATGACAAACCTCAAGTATTTCGGTTTATTTGTTAATAAAAAATCCTAACAGCATTAATTAAAATTTACTAGTTTATCAATTGTGAATCTTCTATTCAAACAAAATGAAAGTTTATTTTGTTCCACTTCCCAAGAACTTCCTTCTTGAGGTACCCAAGTCTTTTGATCAAATGAGCAGGACATTCGCAGAGTAGATGCTCCGTTCTATTGCTTGCTCTCAGAATCTGCAGTTGTCGTCCTCTACCAATCTTCATCTTAAGGCGACATTTGTAGGACATGACTTGTCAGAATACCGTCCATCAATTTTGGACATCTTGAGAAAACTTAGATATGAATTTGAATCTTTAGGATTCTCTTAAGCCTAAAGAAATTCTCGAGAGGGACTCTATTTGATCCTTTAGTTATCCTTTAGCCAATAGAGTCGTTGCACCTACTTTGGCAAGGGTGTTTGTTTCTTCATTGCTTGGTGAAAACATTTGGGTAACCTTGTTTCTATCAGCTAATGATTTTAACGTTTATTTACACCTCCTTGCTAGCTTGGACGTGCACTCAATAGCCTTCAGAGCCTTCGAGGCCTCTTGTCTAAAGGAGATAATGTTAATGCTGTCTAACGAGGTTTTCATACAAACAATCCTAAGAACATACGTTTATTGCTAGCAGCTTTACCTGAAAAGTAGGAAGTGGTAAAAAGAGCTTGCGTTTTGTCCCTTGGAAATGAATTCAGAGCGTGCGTAAATCTTTATTGACCAATGATGGTTTATCAATGATTACCACTTCTTCTGTCGGTGACCATCATGCTATGCATTAGGTCACACATTTATTCTTTAACCAATTCAAGCTCTAGTCCTTTGCCTGTTGTTGGTTTAAATTCTGTCGATAATTCTGCAAGAACAGCCTTCCGTCTACCTACAGTCTAAACAATAAATTTTTTGATTCGTTAAGATAGTTTGATTGGCAGATGATTATTTCTGTCATTTTATTGATTCTAGTTTCCTGTTATGCTTGAAAAAATTATATGCACTTGTTTTTGTAAAGTTTCATGACTCAAAATGAACATTAAGTCGTTGTCTTTGATTGCAGAATTTCTTTGTAAGAATTGTTTGTCCCACTTTTAATGTAATTTAATATATTTTTGCTCTCTTTAACGTATCTGTGATACATAAATTTGATAATATAAGTATTTCCTCATTTATTTTGAATACAATTTGAGTTATGTCACTAATAAAACACAAACAAGTATCAACGAATCGTAAACAAAAATGTTACTGACTAATTTCATTTTTGATTTGTCATATTTAAGCTAGAAAGAATGTCAGTTCCACCATTGGAATAACCTGCAATTAAATTATAATAATAAAAAGTTTTGAAGTGAGAAATTTACATAAACATTCCCAACGATACATGATGATAATAAATTTATTGATATTCTTCAATTTATTACTTTAATCCGTATGTAGAAAGAAGTATTTGAAGTATTTTGAAATTTTAATTTTCTAAATACACACGGTTTTACATTAGACTAATAAATATTTAAAATATTCTTCTGTAATTTTTTTAATCATTAATAATGTTTGTAATAGAAAATAGAACAAGCCTCAATAAACAACAATTAGTTGCGGTTATTTTTATAATATGATGATTTAAATAAAATTATTGCGTAAAATTCCAGAAAAATATTTACATTATAAAAAGGCGTGGTAAATTCATGTCGAGAAATGCTAAAAATGTCAATAATTTTTCTAAAACACTAAACTATTTTTCTTGAAAAATAATTACAACAGTGCTATAACGGCAATTATAAAGTTAAGGTAGTATATCAACAAAAGGGAGATAGATTAGGTAACACACCTAGTGCTTTTTAAGAAGAAATATTTGCAATCGAAATGGGTCCTGGTAAACTGGGAAAGGAATTATCGCAAACAGGAGATTAACATCTCGTCCGATAGCGAAGAAGTTCAAACTAATTTGAAAATACCTGGACAAGTTGAAATAGCTAGCAAAAAAGGAAGGAAATTGCCCTCCAAAGGGTTCCAGAACGCAAATTGGAGAAGATGGAAATGAAACAGTAGATAAACTTACAAAAGTAAGGGCATATAAACTCTTCTATGGAATCTGCTACAAGATAATAGAGATATAGTATAAAAGAGGTAGATAGAAAAAAAAATCATTTACTGAGACAATCTACAGTAGATAAAACAGGCGAAGATTCTCCTTGGATCCCATAACCTATTGAATTTATAAACCTAAGTAAGAATAATTTACAAATATTGAAAAGATTATTGTCGGGACATTGCCACCTCAATAGCCACCTGAATATACTAGGTTTATCAATAGATGTACAGATTCTGCTACTTCTATCCACATTCTCTGAAAAACTCCAGACCATGACACTACACGAATCTCAATTTTTTTACATACATACATATAAAACAATGAAGATGGTTGTTTCTTACGTTCTAAGTACGTCACATCATGTACAAATATATACTTTGTGTGTATGACAAGCTGGGAAAAAAAGTTGTTGCTGCTATTTGTATGGATCCAGTTACTTTTTTATAGAAATGATCCATCTTATCAATAAGGATTGAGAGGAATTTCAAAATCAATGTCTCAACTCATCAAATATGAAAAGCGGATTAAATTGCATTACAGAATAACCTAAAATGAATTCTAATTGGGAGGATGATAAATGCAAAATCACTGGATACCTACATTCGCGTCCTCTTCTGAGTCCCCAAAGAAGTTGTCACCGCACTTTGATGATACAGAAATTTTGAATAATGTTCTTGATTGTTCAATGTTTGCTCTATTTTGTTCCAAAACAGCTAAGAAATAAACTCCGAAACTTCGAAAAAAAAACAATTTTTCCAATAACGTATGTAAAGTACGTACTTTAGACACATTTTCGAGTGCGTATAACTTTACTTTACGCACTAGTGCGTAAAAATACGTATTATTAAGGTCCCCGCATTTTATACCTTTTATATACCATATAAAAACTTCTGTGTTTTGATAAAATTTTCGTTAGTAGAAAAAATTTGTATGCAATTTGTATGTAAACGCCTTTTTTCTACTCATGTGATTATCACATTCGTCAAAATAAGGTTACTGTACACACTTGTTACATAAATAACAATAATGAGCTAGCACCACGCATTCGAGCAATCGCGATTACAATCGGTGTTCTCAGCTGTTTCAAGTTTGTTCTTGTTGTGACTGTCATGGTTGAAGCAGTGTCATCGTAAAATTGGAACAGTAATAAGATGATACCGCGCCTGCGCAGTTTGTAATTTTAAGTTATGTAAATTATTAATAAAATCAGTGTTCATCCAGTTTCACTGTTGTGTTCTTCTGCACCCTAATAGTTCTAGAATATTATACTTATTTTTATCAATCATTTTATAGGAATCTTGAAAAAATTTCTTCTGAACGTTATATTTTGGAATAATATAGAACAATCCTAGAATAGGCCAGAATAAACGGTAAAATCGCGATAATTTGAAAATGGATTCGTACATCACAAAAATCGGATTTTTTTGTTTGATTGTTTTGTCGTCAAACAAAGTAGTACTTTTCTCAAAATTTCTAAAAAATATCTTATTTGAGAGCAATGCTTTAAAACAATATAAAACAATCCTAGAAAAGCACCAAAAATCGTTTTTTTTTAAATTTTTTCTAAAAGTTTCATTTTCAGACTTATGCGGCTTTGGAACAAAGTAGAACAAATCTAGAACAACCTTCAAAATATGGTACCAGTTTCTTAGGGGTTCTTTTGACGACAGATTGAACATTAATCAATAAAAGTATTGGCTAATAATTTTTCAGTTAGTAACAGAAATCGATCAAAGTACAAGTTTAATCTTGTTTAAAGTTTAAATTTTGTTCCCTTGTACAAAATGTTATTTCTTCCTCTACTAAAAGTGATGTATTTACAGTTTGCTCTAATTTATTTTTTGTATACAAATGCTGATGATTCTTTTGTAATTTTGATTTCTTCTTGTATCTTACATGCCGGTCAAAAGTTTTTGTCCACCCTACAGTTTGCGCGACAACAAATAAAAACAGTAAAATCGATCTTGATATTCATATTTTAAGGAACTTATAGATTTGATATAGAATATGGAAATAATAAAGTTTTACAAATCGGTGTAATTTCCTTTTGCTTTTATTATTTCGGTGTACAATTTTGGCATGTAACAATTTCGACAAATATTTGTCGTCTATTTGTTTCCATTTATTTTTCAGGTTATTCCAAAGATGTTAAGTGGAATTAGAACACTGCTTCCTAACTTCCCTGTCCAATTTGTCCCACATTAACTCAATCGGGTTGAAGTCGGGAGACTGCGAAGGCGAAACCATTACTTTCAGTACATCCTTTCTTTCAAATACTCTTTGCACAGCTTCGAGGAATGCTTGAGATCGTTGTCATGTTGAAAGATAAACTTTCTACCGATCAGGCTCTTCACTGCCAACCAAAAAGGTCAGTTTCTCTCAATCCCCTCTTCACTGTAGAAGTATTCAAAGGCAGATCCTCAGATTCATTGATACGAGCTGCTATCTCTGGGCAAGTGAGTTGTCGATCACGTTTACTGATCAATACAATACGTTTATCTTCAGAGGTTGTGGTTTTTCGAGGCCACTCTGAACGTTTTCTATCGCCAAAGCTCAAGGTGGATGCATATTTTTTCACGTTATAGTCCACGGTTCGTCGAGGTACTTTTAATTCGGTGGCAATTTTTGTCTAGACTATAAAGGTTTACGATTAATGCAATAGTTCCTTGGTTTTACTCATTACAAAACTCACTAGACTGAATTTTCAATAAAGAAAACAATTCGTATACGAAAATGTCCAAAAGTAAAGATTACAGCACGTTCTTGCTAACTGGGATTAAACTACAATCATAAACACTAAATATGGGTGATTCCGTTCTAACTGTGATATTCAATGTCCTGTATTTTTTTTTGTACTAGTCATTAATTAATAATCAATTAATAAAAATTTTGTGTTAATTGAATAATTCTTAAGATATTTAAACATTATTTTTATACAATATAACTTGCCACTTAAAGAAAACTTATACTACATCACTTGAATGTCAGTACCGTGTCATGTCCATTCCTAGAATTTACCGATAAATTATTAATTTTTTTTGTCGTAACAAATGATTTAAACTAATTACCTTATAAATTCTAATGTTTATGATCAAACTGAGGAAAATTGATGCACTTGTTGTTTAATATCTTAAGTTACCATGTCAGTACCGTGGATAAATGAGTCAGTACCGTGGAACTCAAAATCCGACATTTGTGTCTTGCTCGTGATACTTTGAAGTTGTAGTAAATTCCTCTTAGAGTTTTATTTTTACAGTAAAATAGATGAATAATATGCATAAAAAAGTTAGAAAAGTTAAATTTTAAAATCTTGAAATTTTGAATACAAAAAATCACAGTTAGAACGGAATCACCCATATATAATTCACAGCTAAAGAATAATAAACAAATCAGCCGGTACTTGCAAGTTTTAACTGGTCACACTTACCGACAAAATATAAACATGCTCGTATAAAGTAAACTAATAACGGACAATATTTTTGGTTGATGTGACGCCATTTCGACCTTCGCTTGACAATATGAAAGAGAAATTCAAAGAATGGATTATATGGTGGTCAAAAACATTTGACTGGTAGTCTACTTTAAAACGTAGTTCAACTTTTCTTTTTGAACAAATTGGAATAATACATGAATATATCGATTTTATTTTCAAAACTATTCAGAGAAGTTTAAGAAGATTTGACCACAGTTGAATTAACCTTAGACCATTAGGCTTTTTCGTTTACTCTATCGAATGATTTAATTTTAGTAGATATTGTCATTTCTCGTAAAACGTTATATTACTTCAAGAAAATGCAAACTTGGTAAACATTCCAACAAACCCGGTATATCTTTATTGAAATAATAAAATACATTTCACGTGGAATTGCAAATTGAATTCTCGTGTTTTCAACTTACTAAAATACGCTGTAAGTTGTGCTGATGTCTACTTGACCTTGTTATCGCACCTTGCTCACTGAACCGAATACATTGAAGGCTGTTCAACAAACATTTTTCAAATTAACAATAATTGTTTCCACCGAGTATCTATTTACCTTAACACTAATTAATGAATAAAGTAAAGAATAATTGAAGCTTGAAAAATATCCGTAATCATTTAATTCTTTCTTGGATCATTAGAAAGGGCTCTTAGGTAAGTTCGTACCGTCTTTTAATAAAGGAAGGCATTAAAATAGGCTATTTGCCTATAAGACTCATGTGCTTTCAGAAAGAAAACAAAAGTTTTATTTCTTATTATGTCCAAATCCAAGAGTTTTCGTTTTCGCTATGATAAGATCTTGTGTTTTTGAAGAAAATCATGTCTTTCAATTATATGAAAGGCATTCTAGAAGTCAGTTTTGTAATTAGTCGCCTGAGGATACTACGTACTACGTAATTTGAAAAGTGTTCAATTCGACCTGAAGGTGTAAGTTTTTATCAATATTACAAAGCAACTATCGAACTGAAGGGTGTGATCAACCGAGAAATACCACGTGTAATTTAAGAGTTATATACCCAAGTGCCAATTTGGAAACTTTGTTTTATTTTTGAGTACTTTTCAGGATCCAAACCGTACTTTTCAAAAATCTTTCCTTTTTTGTTTTTTTTATCGATTATAAATCTTTGTAATTAAACCTAAATGCAGGGTGTTTCAAAAAAAGGCGATCCTGTCTCTGGGATAGATAGAAAACTGAAAAATATTTGGAGTCTGCTCAGTCAAAAAAAATATACATATTTTTTACGATTTTGCCGCACCTACTGGTAACATTTTATTGAAATTTTATACGAATATGGAAGCTTATACATCCAATGAATTTGTTTTTATGTCTGAGTCTCATAGAGGGCGCTAGTTACACGGTTCGTACCAAGTAGTATTGAACATAACTTTTTCAATATTAGATTTATTAAATAAATTTCAAGTAAACTTAAACATCATTTAATTTTACAACAAAAAGATTTTGAAATATTTTGATTTGAAAATATTAATAACCGATGATGGTATAAAGTAATGATAAATGAATAAATTAAACAAAAAATCACAAGATGAAAATTTGAAAAAAAGGCTAATAACATAAAATAGAATTCAATTAGAGTAGGTTTTCAAAATGTCCTCCGTTTTCACGAATACACAAGTTTATCCTTTTTTCTAAAGAATCCATTAATCTTCTATACGGCTGGGAGTCAGCTATAAGATTTTTAAAGTGACGTTGAATTCTGTCTTTTAATTCTAAAGGTGAATTTACTCCTGTAGCATAAACTTCTTTCAAGAGGCCCCCAAACTGTGTAATCCAAGGGAAAAAATCGCATGACCGAGGGGGCTAATGAATCGGTGCTTCTGCACCTCTACCAATCCATCGATACTGTTACTCAACCAATTACGACACCTTCTATCAAAATGCTCCATCGTGCATAAAAAATAGAGTTCTTCGCTCGTTAAGCGTTAAATCTTCTAATATCTCGAAGTGATTTCTTAAAAAATCCAGGTACATATCACCATTTAATATCCTGGTAGAATGTATTAATTTGTTATCTAAAGTTGCTGCCCAAACAATAAACTTAAAATGATTGTTGGTAATGTGATACCCTTCTGGCATGTGGATTCTCATCACACCAGTACCAAATTTCAAAAAATTTGGATTGAGGGCTGCCTTTCTTGTAATGTTTGACAAAAATCCACTCTAACTTGTAAATCGCCTGCAAGAGCTCTTGGACTTGCTTGTAATGATAAGAATATATCTGTTTATTTTTAAGTATCGTCCAAGTACTTGAAGAATGTGTTCGTTTTATCGATGGGGTCTCATTTACGCGACAAAAAATATTCAATTCACATAATGCTTATTAATTAATAATAATAATGATTAACAACTTCATCATTACTTTAAACCAGCATCGGTTATTACCTGATAATTTTCAAATCAAAATATTTATTAAGATTTTGGTGTAAAATTAAATGATGTTTAGGTTCACTTGAAATTTTGCTTAATAAATCTAACATTGAAAATGTTATGTTCAATACTACTTGGTACAAATCGTGTAACTAGCGCCCTCTATGAGAGTCAAACATAAAAACAAATGCATTGGATGTGTCAGCTTCCAAAACATATTCTTATAAAATTTCAATACAATGTTATCAGTAGTTGCGGTAAAAACGTGAAAAATGTGTATATTTTTATTCTTCTTTATGTTGAATACGGGTGGCGTTACAAAAATTGTTTACTTAGCAAACCTCAAATATTTTTTAGTTTTCTATCTATCCTAGAGACGGGATCAACTTTTTTTGAATCACACATTTTAATATTTTCTGATGTATTAAACATTTTCATTTTAAAAAATTAATCAACAATCATTTTTTTTCCAGGAAGAAGAATATCTAAAAAATGCTCAGAATTTGTTTATTAGAAAACTGAACTTAAAAAAAAATGGAAGTGCAATATCAGTGGACAGTTCTTTCGGTGCTATTTTTCGGTGTAGTGAATGCGCAAGAAGAAACTGTCTGTTATGGACCTGGTTCCATAGCGGCTTCGGTTGTTTTAACATTTTTGTTGACATTGTTCGTATTGTGGGCCGTTTACTTTTGGAGGAAAAGGCGAAAATCAAAAACCGGTAAGTAGTTAAGAAAATATTTCTTTACAATATCTTATCAAAACTCCATCATAACTATTGGTCATCAACTAGGATGTTCGCGAGCATTTTTTTTGCGAAAATCCGTGTCTGAAATATAAGAGGCGATCCATATTTAAGACTCATATAAAATTTAAAACAATAATAAACTCAATAATACAGAGAATCTTTAAATGTTTGTGTCATGTTAAAAGTAGATCCACATTTGTAAAGTAGAAAAATTACGAATTTTAGAAAACATACAGTAAAGGCGATTACAGCACAAAATGTTGTGCTATCATGCGATTTTTAAAAATTTGCAATATATTTTGCAACACCCCTGACTGCTCAACTCTACTTATCTCTGTGGTAATCCTATTTTTCATTCCTGAATATTGGCAAGTTCTGTTTTATAAACGATGTTTTTTAAGTGATTCATAGGAAATAGTCTAAAGGATTCATGTCGGGTGATCGCGGAGGCCATTCGATAAAACCACTCCTTCCAATCCATCTTCTGGGAAACACATTATTTAGATATTATCTCACCACACCCGCATAGTGAGGCACCATCTTATTGTGGTCAAATATTGTCGTTTGGAGTATTGTTATTGGCTGAAAATTTATGGAACTTCGGTTAAGATATAAATTATTAAAGACATTATACGTTTCTTTTTGACCTCTACGCCTATCACCATATCTTAATATCATTAAAATATCAATTCGTTCTTTTTCAGATAAATGATCCATTGCGACTTTCAATAAACTTCCAACAATAATAATTTATAAAACGTCAAATTTGTTATTGTAACAGTCACCTAAATGTAGTTATAACTCTGAAGTTATGACATTTAGGCATAGGGAACATTTCGAAAAGCGGAAAATATACAGGGCGATTCATTTGAACTAACAAAGTTCATTATTTTTTCAGAAAAAGTTTATAAAAATCGTACAAGCCGTTTTCGAAACAATTGAGGCGTTCCATACATAAAACTCACTCTTTATACGGTCGCAAGTGGGTCTTGACATGTCGTGTAAGTGGGCTACTTACAATTATTTGTCACTCGTCGGTTTCCTATTTGTGAACGGTAAAAATTGTCCCGAATCAGAGGGATCACGATTATTTGTACACTTGCCAATAATATACAAGTCTAAACTACTACTACAGGCACTCTGACAAAATGCACAAATAATTGGCTCTTACTGCGACTATGCATCGTTTTCAAAACCTAGCAGAAGCGTACAGATGTTTTGTTTGTGTTTTTTTTTTCAAGATTGGAATGGAGTGGACCAATGACATTGCTTTTGATTTTTTTTATTTAATTAAAGCTCATCACAACAAAAGCAGCTATCTATATTGACTGCCACAACACTGATTCATTTGTCGAGGTTTTAAGTCAAATGTTCGGGCTCGCGTACTTGTAAATTTTACACTTCGTCTGAGCGCCCTGCTTGCCATCGCAAATCGCAAAGCTCGTATACCTGCCAAGTATGCAAATAATTGTGTATCTGCCAAGTACACGAGTCGTTTGAGTTCGGATTTATATTTACAAAATTATCATATAAACAGGATAAAACAACGACAAATTTTGATTTGGAGACAGTTTTTTTGTTTGTAATACTGGGTTTTTGCCTTTTCTTAGTTTCGTTTTTTGTTTGTGAGTGAATCCGCTATCTCGCGACAAAATTTATAGATACGTAAAAGCGACAAATGCTTTTCAGACTTGAATTACTAACATGAAATGGACGTATTTTTTGTTCTCAATATGCAATTTTAAATAAAAAGCTCGTTTTAGCCACTATAAAGTATTAAAAATAATTTCCACGTGAAAATGAATATTTTTTGTACAAATATATACTTTCATTTATGTTCAGAACTAATTTTACTTTGAGGCGAATTTGATTCATTTAACTCATATATTGAATGAAAAAATATTTTGTATACGGCACTTATGAATATCTAGATATCAATTTTAAATCTACAACAAACTATAGACACGCGACGTGCAGTATTCGTCTGTGCAATATTTTGTCTTTGCAAGATATTACTCATGTCAAGCGGCCTCAAACCATATCTGCAGAAGCAACTTTCTTAAAACTATAAATAGAGTCGACTACATCTACTTTAAAACAATAATTTAGATGTCAGTTTTTTGAAGATGCTGATAACATGCAAAAGACACTACGGCATGCAGGGATAGTAAAGTGGAAGCCTACATCAAAATGAAAATTAATCTTCAGTGGCAAACAAAGTGGCAAGTGTCTTTTCGCAAATGAAGGCAAATAAAGGGAAATGTTGAGAAGTGAGTGCAAAGATTGAAAACCCTACTAGGAAAGAGTTGCGACGTGGATAAAATCTATAAGTATCAGTTAAATACCCCTTTATTTAATAAGTTGTGGTACAAAGGTCGGCAACAAATTTGCATTAAGAATAATAATTTGCTAGAAGAAATGACAGAAGGGATTCGATGAAAGGTTAATTATTTGATCAATGCATTTACGGTAACGTTTCTCAACGAAGAGGCAGGTCCGACGAAGCATGTCAGGCTCCCTGCGAAGAGTTTCAAAAGCTTCTACAATTGAAGTTTGAAGGTCGGGAAAGGTGCGTGGTCCTTTTGCAAACATGCAGTCCTTGAGAAGGCCCCACAGGCCATGACCGTGCGGGCTACTCAACGAATCCTCGTCTGCCTATCCATGTAATACCTCCTGTAAGTATTTTCAATAAATAATTACAATTTATGATAATTTTATTCAGAATGTCTCTTCACGGCGAACAGTTTCCTTGGCATGTACAACGATTTAAAAATCTACATATCTCCTAAATCATAAATTTTTTCGAGTTAAACAAGGAGTGCCTTTTTGTTGATAAATCGATTCAAAAATTAATTTTTGCTATCTTTAGATTGCACAGGTTGTCCCTGTAAAAGTTACCATTAACCATTAGGCATGAGTCGCACCTAGCCTTCAGATAGTAGTGTAGAATTATTTATTCCCTCAAACACATAACATGAACATATGTAATCATCCTTTGAAATTTCATAATGTTGGAATGTATAATTTAGAAAATATACTTGAATATAAGCTTCTATTTAGAAACTTCAAAGGCCCATAACTCAGAAACAAATAGTCGTATTAGAAATTTTTTTACGTCATAGCATTATTTTCAATTTTAACAAAATTGCAGTACTAGGCTTCAGGGGAACATCTCTAGCATGGTTTAAATAATACCTTACCAACAGTCAGCTTGTAAGGTTTGATACAACGTTACCTTCTTGCAATCCAATAGAATGTGGAGTACCCCAAGGCTCGGTACTAGGTTCTATTTTATTTCTGAACCGAACTTATCCACCTCCTTAACAGTTTATTATGCCTTTTTTGAGTCGCATCTCTGATATGCTCTTCCCTTCAGGGTTACGTGTAGTGCGACTCAATTTATGCGAATCTTCAAAGAGTTAGATATTCACTCGGAATAACCAGCAGGACACACTGCAGGGACTTCTTCAAAAGATTAAAAATTCTGACACTTCCTTCTTCCTTGTTCATCCGTTTGCCTAATTTGTAAGCACGTTTCTCCAATTTCAGAAAGATCGTTGCACGGCTATCCACTTAGGAACCTGGAGCACGACTTTTCCAATGAAAAAAAATGCACAATCACTTGCCAATTGAAATCAAATCGATATCATCTTTTCCCGCACAATAATTCGAGGGCATATTTACCGGAAAATGCCTTCTACTCTGTAAACGACATCTATTTTTAAAAATTTTTTAATTTTTTCTATTTTAATTTAATTTTTGATATGGACTTTTACACGACTTATATAGTAAGTTTTACCTATTAGTATTACTATTACTTATAATTTTGTTACTCATTGTGTTTCTCTTCTGTATATTGAGATTTTAATTTATTTGTATCTTTATTTAGTTATTTTTATATTTGTTTTTCAGTTTTTTCAAGCTCTTGTCTACAAATTGTAACAATTTTTTTGACAAAAAACATTTCTCTCTTTCTCTTTGTTTCTTGTATCATTAAATCATTACTATGTATGTCGAATTCGATTACTTGAAGATATCGTGTGCGATTTTTCCGAACAACATACAACATCAAGTAAAATTATATCTTTAGATAAGTTCGTCTAGGAATTAAAACATTTAACTCGTATTGTTACTTTGTAGGTATTATACTGATAAAGATAATATCACGGGAAAGTAATAAATATAGTTTTAACATAACAATTATAAATTATGTTTCTCAGCACGATATAATCGTTCGGAATGTGATTTCACTCAAGTATATCTACTCGTGTGTAACTTGTAAACGATGCCCTAAATCCATATGCCACACAGAGGCGTATTAACAATGTGCAAAACGTTGAATTTAGTAATCGTATGTTATGTAATTGTTATATATATATTTGTTAAATTTGGATCAAGGAAACGTGTTATTGTATCTAACCATAGGTTTTCAAAACTACTGATTAAGATTAATTGTTTTACCCTTAATTAGTTTGTTATAAAGTCATAATTCAACTATTTGACGCCTTCTAATTTCGTTTATTGTTTTAAACTTCAAGCTAACTGAAAAAAGGAGTGAGAAGATTTATGATAGTTCACGTAGTCTGCTTTTAAATTCTTCATCATTTGTTACATAAAACGGTTGATTGAATAATGTTGAACGGCTTCTTAATTTTAAATCTTTAATCCCATTTACCATTCTTATGCTTTTACTAATGCCATTTATAAAGTCGATATAAATTGATTTTAGAAATATCAAGCGTTCGTACGTTGAAAACTGAATTTCGAAAAAAAAAATGTTTATTTTATAATGAAAAATCATATTAGTCTATCAATTTCTTTATTTTATTTGATCTCTGTTGAATTCAAAAGTTGTTATTAAATACATCAAAATCTTGGAGCAAAAACTGGAAAATACCATCCCTTATCCGTACTAATTACACTGTTTACACCACCACTACACCAATATTCTCGAAGGTAAACAGTTTACCTTCAGTCCCTGAAGACGAAAACTTGGTTATTGAAACGCGCTTCAGACAGTATAATCGTGAGTGTTGGTGTAGTGTATTCAGTATGCTAACGGTTCCAAAAATTCCAACTTAGTTACCATCCCTTATCGCCTGGATATTGAATCCATTATCATCAGATTGGCTATGAGATTGTTCATGAACAAAATACGACCATAGAGTATAGAGGCATAGCCGAAGAAGATCTTTGACAATGCCTCTCTTAACTCCCGTAGATTATCCTAGTAACTGAATTTTTTCCCATATTTGTCTACTATCTCTGTTATCGTGTACTTATTTCCACGTAAGGATTCAGATCCTGCGAAGGTCTTATTCATCTCTACTTTAGCAAGTGTGTCTGCTATGTCATTTTCCTTTACTTCAGTGTGTTCTAAATATCTCATGATATTGGAGCTCATAGCTCTATTGTCTGAGATGAGATGAATCCTTTCCAAATTGAATTGGTCACATTTTAGATTGCAAATACTGTATAGCCCGAAATAGACAGTAATGAAACTGAAATGTAGGTGTTCAATTTACACAAAGTTTTAATAAATATTCTATTGCGCCAGAATTCTTGCGTTATAGTATGAAAATCCTGAATATTTGAAAAATATTTGGTTTTCAGACGAAGTACATTTTCATTTGACAGGCCATACAAATCGACGCACAAATCGATTTCTGAGCTTTGTCAAATCAGATGAGGTTCAAGAAGTTCCTTAACTAGTGCAAAAGTCAGTGTCTGGTGAGCAGTTTCGGGACACGGAATCATTGGTCCATACATTATCGAAGATAATGATAGGCAGGTCACACTTAATCACTACACTACATAGTATTTCAATTCTGTTGTGAACTTCTGACTTCCCTTATCCTTCACATTCTCCCGACCTCCAATTTCCAGACGTATACATTTGGGGCAATTAATGCTGTTAGAACCTTCTTCACGCACTTGAGACAACCCTTATTGCATAACATGACGAGAAACTTGCTACCTCGGTATGTAGTCTGTCTTGAGCGAGGAGAATCACATTCAGAACATGTAATAAAATGTTAATAATTTGTATTTCTTGGAACAATAAAATAATTACAAGTTCAGTACTGTTTATTTCGGAATATACTGTGTTTCTGCTTGAAAAATAGTTTTTGTATAACTCAAACGTTCAGAGCGTTGTGGAGCCATCCGTGTATCATGGCATTTCTATTTATTTCTAATATAGTATTTGATCCATGCAGAAATCTTCAGGTTCTGAGTTATGTCCCAGATTCGGTCAATGTCTGAGAGGAGCCTCATCCTATCCTTGATGACTACTTCTTTGAATATTTTAAGTTTTTCAACCACACTTCTACTTATATTATTCAGACCAGATCTATTGCCACAAATCACTGCCCCATACGTTAGAAATCTTCTTACTGTTACCCTTGTACATCCTCAGCAGTGGATCTTTGAGTTTATTTATTTCATCAGGGCTTTCGTCGCTTCACTGGTTATCTCTTTCTAATGTTTGTTCCTTAAAAGGTTATTATTTGGAGTAAGTCCCGGATATGTACCCTTTGTTTTCCAAATTGACTGGCTTGAGATTGAGGTTTTTATTCCTGTTAAAGATGACTAGGTAGGCCTTGTTCGATTTGTCAATCAGTCCCACCGATCGACACCACTTTCTTGTACATATATTCAAATCCTTATTGAACTATGTCGTGCAGTAAATTCCCACAAGTCGCGTTTGTGTTGATGACTCTATCAGGGATATACACCAGTATATCCCTGATAGAGGGTCTCGTATTTGAAGAAACAACTTTCTTTATCAAGAATAGCTTAAATTTACCTCCAGTCTTTAAAAACGACAAATTATACATCGAAACGCTTCTAAAATATTTTAAGCATCAGTGCTAAGGAATGGTGTGTCCATTGTCAATAAGAGCGTTTGTAGACGTCCGTTTTTTCACCGGACAACGGACCGTATTTTTTGCCGGATTCGCGTTGGTGTATGATTTATAATGGATGTGTATACATGCACCACCATGAAATGCACCATATTCTTTCCATTCCAATAATATAGGATGCACCCACAATGACCTTTTACGTTTTTCTATTTCTTTTTGTTTCTTCTTGTACAAATAGTGAGCCAATACAAGCTTTTTTTCTTATTATTCATTTCACACGTGCGTAATCTCTGACTACCAGTACAAAACTATCAACTAGCGCATGTAAGACGGCAGTCCCAGGTAAAATCCATCCGATAAAAAAATATATGTATAGGAAGGATAGCCGTTTATTGACGGTGCGTTGTCCTGTGAAAAATACGTACGTTTACAAGCGCTCTAACGGTTCCAGGAAACGGTTGCCTATGATGATTTGAAAAGTAGTTGGTGAACATACTCAAATAATTTTAGATTGCGTTATAAATTTAGTTTCATCATATTTACTGAAACTATAATTCAGAAAATCATAATATTTGGGTAAGATAACACGTACTTGAGATACTTATTATGAGAGTACACACAAATTACGTTATTTATTGTGTTTGTATTATATCATTTCAATTAAGTGCACATATATATACATATACGTGACTATTTTCGTTTGTTTGATATTCTAACAGTTAATGACAGCTACTGTTAATAAAACCATTAATGAAATACTCTAAAATTCTAAAATTATGGAAAGTTGAGAATCGAATTATAAGCAACTATTAATGGGAACAGAAGAAAATAAAGAAATTAATAATATAATTGATAAAGAAGACCACAATAAAAAATGAATAAAGTAGTGATGGAAGCTATCAAATTGCTAAAAAATAGAAAAACTGCTTGATGCGAAAGAATAATACCTGAAGTTAAAAGAATATTGAGTAGTTGTGGTATGGGATTAAATGTACTTTTTATTATCACAAAGGTTTTATTTTATGAAAAGCGTGGCTACAACCTGGGAATACATAAACGTCTGCGCGACATACACACACTTTAAAGAAACTAATTTGACTGCGTTCCATTTCATTAACACCCTTCCTTTAGACGCAACCCCATCTTCATTACACAATACAAATGTTTATCGGCAGTAGTAACCTTAGTTAAATTATCAGCAATCATTTCCTCGCCCTTAATATAACAAAACTTTATCTTCAAATTATTAACATGATCTTTGAGAAAATGATAACGAATGTTATGTAATGTTTTGACCTAGGTAACTATCAATCATTATTGGACAATTTTATTGCACTCTGGTTATCACTAAATATGACGAATGGATTGCTCTCTTCTTGGCCGAGTTCAGCATGTAGTTGTTGGAGCTACAGCACCTCCTGCGCCGCTGATGACATCGACATGTATTCAGCTTCAGTTGTAGATAGTGCCACATCAGCATCAAAATATCCTGTGATTTTCTCATTGCCTTCTTTGGTGTATACTAGCTTCAAGTCTTTAGTATCCTGCAGATATTTGAAAATTCTTTTCACCGCAATCCAGCTTGCAGCTGTAGGGTTTTTGTTGAATCTGCTCTGTGTGTTTACTGCAAATGATATATCCGGCCAATACAGTAAGGAGCCAATAGCTTGTTGGACAGTCAGCAATTGTTTCATCTGCCGTTTTACCACTAAATTTCATGCCAGCTTCAAATGGATTAGTAAAATGGAACGCAACCAAATTTCTTTAAAGTGTGTGTGTGTGTGTGTGTGTGTGTGTGTGTGTGTGTGTGTGTGTGTGTGTGTGTGTGTGTGTGTGTGTGTGTGTGTGTGTGTGTGTGTGTGTGTGTGTGTGTGTGTGTGTGTGTGTGTGTGTGTGTGTGTGTGTGTGTGTGTGTGTGTGTGTGTGTGTGTGTGTGTGTGTGTGTGTGTGTGTGTGTGTGTGTGTGTGTGTGTGTGTGTGTGTGTGTGTGTGTGTGTGTGTGTGTGTGTGTGTGTGTGTGTGTGTGTGTGTGTGTGTGTGTGTGTGTGTGTGTGTGTGTGTGTGTGTGTGTGTGTGTGTGTGTGTGTGTGTGTGTGTGTGTGTGTGTGTGTGTGTGTGTGTGTGTGTGTGTGTGTGTGTGTGTGTGTGTGTGTGTGTGTGTGTGTGTGTGTGTGTGTGTGTGTGTGTGTGTGTGTGTGTGTGTGTGTGTGTGTGTGTGTGTGTGTGTGTGTGTGTGTGTGTGTGTGTGTGTGTGTGTGTGTGTGTGTGTGTGTGTGTGTGTGTGTGTGTGTGTGTGTGTGTGTGTGTGTGTGTGTGTGTGTGTGTGTGTGTGTGTGTGTGTGTGTGTGTGTGTGTGTGTGTGTGTGTGTGTGTGTGTGTGTGTGTGTGTGTGTGTGTGTGTGTGTGTGTGTGTGTGTGTGTGTGTGTGTGTGTGTGTGTGTGTGTGTGTGTGTGTGTGTGTGTGTGTGTGTGTGTGTGTGTGTGTGTGTGTGTGTGTGTGTGTGTGTGTGTGTGTGTGTGTGTGTGTGTGTGTGTGTGTGTGTGTGTGTGTGTGTGTGTGTGTGTGTGTGTGTGTGTGTGTGTGTGTGTGTGTGTGTGTGTATTATCAGGTTGTAGCCACGCTTTTTATAAAATAAAACCTTTACCACAACTACTCAATATTCTTTTATGGTAGCAGAGCGTGGTAACGATCCACGAACCTCTGGTAACAAACTGGGGCCAAAAGTAGAAAATTAACTAAATGATGCATAAAGCGGATGCCGCAAGGGTAGAAGATAATATATTTACTATCAAGAAACTTATAGATAAATCCGATCGCTGGGATACAAATGCGTTATTTAGATTTATTAATATGGAGAAAGCTTTTCGGCAAGTACCGAGGACAAAAATATGGAAAAGTTTGGAAAAAAGAGTAAGTAATGAAGACGCAGAAATTACTAAGAGAATTACAGCATGAACAACTGCTTGATCAATAAAAAAAGTATCAAGAAAGATAAAGCTAAATATTTATTATGCTATTTACATACCGATATTGACTAAAAGCTGTGAAACAAAGACTCTCAAAGTGTACATTGCAAGTTACAGATGTGAAATATATTAGGCGTGTAAGCGGTGCTACAAAAATATCTATACACGATAGGATCTGTAGATTACGATAATCATGGAATTCAATGAACAAATACAGTTAAGATGGTGGGGTCATTTAGAAAGAATGGAAGATTCAAGACCAGTGAGGAATGTTTGTATGTACAGAACATCTGACGCTGACGTGCATACTTTCTGTTACAAACTACTGACGTTACTGGAGTTCTTACGTCTAAAAAGCAAACTAATTCTATGTGGTGATCTCAATATTGATTATTCCAGTGTGTGAACGAACAATAACTTATTAGAAGTGTCAGTGTAAAGTTTGACGTCAAAAAAGTAAACCAGAGTTACGCAATAAATTAAAAGAAACAAAATGTCCACCGAAATTGTGAAAATCGAAAAATTGGAGTATTGAGCCATCATCAAGTACCTGTATTTAGAGAGGTTAAGAGGTTAGCAGATTTACGAAGATATGACATGATTTTATCAGACCGTCGAATTGGGCTAAAACGGATATCTGAAGCACTGAATATTTTATATGAACGCGTTTATCATATAGTTCACGTCAATTTGGACATGAGAAAAATTGCTGCAAAATGGATCCCCAAATGTTTGAATGTTGACCAAAAGCGTGCAAGGGTATAAACATTGCGTTCGATCTGTGCTCGATTTAGACTTCTTCAACCACATTTTTACTATGGATGAGACTTGAGTACATTTATATGATCCAGAAACAAAGCATCAGTCGATGGAATGGCGACACTCTAGTTCTCCAAGACCTAAGAAGTTTCGTGTTCAAAAATCTTGTGCAAAAGTTCAGTCTACAGTTTGTTGGGATTGCCATGGAGTAATCATGATTGATTTTTTGGATAAGGGTAGAACAATAATTGGAGATTACTTTTCGACATTACTCACCATTCTACGGGAAAAAATTGATGAGAAAAGACGCGGAAAGCTATCCAAAGGTATTTTGTTTTTGCAGGACAATGTCCCTGCACACAAATCTCATGTTGCCATGCAAAAAATTCGTGATTTAGGATTTGAATAACTAGAACACCCCCCTTATTCACCAGATTTAGTTCCGTCCGATTATTATCTCTTTCTTCAACTGAAAAAGTTTAAAAGGTCGTAAATTTTCTTCCTACGAGAAGGTAATAAAAGCTGTCGAGATCTCTGCGAGTAAGAAGAAATATTTTTCTTGAGATGTCTAGAGACGTTGCAGGTTCGCTCTAATAAATGTATCCAATTAAGAAGAGAATATGTTGAGTGATAAAATATTTTGACATTGAAATTTTGTTTCGTTCTATAGTAGGCTAAGAAGTATTCAATATATCCTCGTAGACTATGTCGTGTCATCGTATGATCCAGAATCTACTGAGTGTACTGTCTTTAATTGAGTTCTCTTCGATCATGAAGCAGTTTTAACAAAATCCAAAACTAAAAATGCGTTTCGCATATTATGCCGTATCTTTTCGGAAAACATTTTTCAAAACTTCAAGCACCTATTCTAGATTCATAAATACACTAACTAGTCTGGCATCCAATTCTTTTCCCCTCAGATGTATTAAAAATTAGCATAATAAACCCTGGTCCACTAAAGGTTTACGTATATCTGCAAAGAAAATGCGATCTTTATCTCCCCAGAGGAACTTCTCGGATAGTCTCTTCTTCAAAAATTACGTGAAACTATACCTATAAAGTAATTGATACTATACTTGAGAAAATAGGCACAACATGGAGAGAAGCAAAAAACAGCAGTTGAAAATAAGAAAGGAAAAAATTTGTGTACAGTACATAAGTGTAAAGTTAGAAAACTTTTATCTGTAATATGTGGATCAGAAATATAAATATATAGAACTGTCTTGATATCTTCAACTAGGTAATGATTATCAAATGACATACTACGGATTTCGGATAATTACTACAATAGAGGATCTCAACCATAACTCTATTTGATGCTTTCTCTTTGTGTTGATAAATATTTTGAGGTATTAGATAAACGGGTAACCAATTAGTCTTTATGAAGGGTTTTTGCTGGCGCGTATGGATTTTTATTTATATTTAGATAAAAACAACAACCATAGTTGAAGAAGTGTATGCTGGTTATAACTGGTGTATTGTTTGGAATTATTAAGATCTGAGAATTAGACTGGAAGATCATAAAATAATTACAAAATTATCTGAATAAGAATGCGGAAATACTGGAAAAAATATCAAAGGCATGCTTTCAACACTACCAATTTGGAGCTCAATCAGAATTAGCAAACCTCTATAAACGAGTAAAAAATTAAAATAATGCTTTGCTGTTGGAGGTTGAACTGCGAGATAACATTCCTCAAAAAAGTGTAAGACTATTAATGAAAAACAATTCGGAAGAGAGTGGGAAAATGATTAAAATTTTCAATTTTTCAGAGAACTACTATGTAACAGAAGAGAGAAAAAACTAATACTTTTAACGTTTTTTTTTTCAAAATCACGAATGGTGATTGATCCTAAGTTCCTCAAGAAATTCTAAGTTAATTGTTCCGCTTCGTAAGTAGAAAACTAATACAAAATACGAGGTCTAGCTATTAAATAACGAGACTGCGCGCCTAGAGGGCGCTTTAGACGGATGGGGTAAAAACGAGTAGTGCGTTGGGTATCTAGATATCTTGTCTATGCACGTCCCAAAACACGTTTCCATGTGTAACGAAAAACAGGAGCAACTTACCAATCTCAAATTTCTTGTTAAATTGAAAAAAACTCCAACTGAGTGCTATAAATTGTTGCAAGAGGCCTATGGGGACAATTCTCTATCTCGTGCGCGTGTTTTTGAGTGGTGTAAGCTCTTTAGTGTGGGCCGAGAGGGCAAATCAAAATTCAAGGCAATGTTGATCGTTTTTTTCGACATTAACGGTATCCTGATGACTGAACTGACTACTATTTGTCACTTTTTGCAACATTGCGAGAACGTGTTCGTAAAAAACGGCCCGATTTTGCACCAGGACAATGCTCCTGCCCATAACGCGCTATTTGTGAAGCAGTATTTGGCCAGTAAGCGCACTCCAGTGCTCATCCGCCCTACTCACCAGAGTACAACGGGTGTTCGAGCACCGTGCGATTTTTTTTGTTTCCGAAGATAGAATTTGCTCTGAAAGGGTCCCGATTTGAGTCGATGGAAGCGGTAAAGCAAAAAACGGCAGAGCTCCTAAAGGCACTAACCAAAGAAGACTTCCAGCACTGCTTCGATCAATGGAAAAAACGTATGGAAAGATGTGTGGCGATGGGAGTGGAGTATATTGAAGGGGAGTATTCGAATATAGAATAATTTTTATAATAAAACCCTTCTTCGTAACCAGTCTCGTTATTTAATAGCCAGACCTAGTGAAACTGCAGAAAATCCCGTAAATATCGAAAATTGTTTGAAATTTACATAATTATTCTAAATTTTCCATGGTACAGAAAACTATCATGTAATGAAAGTCAAAATAAAGAGAAAAAAGGATGGTGGAAACAATGAATGCTCCATATTTAAATCCTCTAATGTATCCTTCAAGTTCCGAAGAACTTCAAATTCTTTTTAAGTTTTTGGTGTGTCAAATTTAAGTTTATAAATAGTTTTAGATTTGTATTTTGTTTAAGTTTTTTTTTAAATAACACTTTGGTTTTACTTTATGACAAAGTTTCTATCGTTGTTTTCTTTATGCCAAGAGCAGATTTTGATATAGTTTTCGTTTTACTTTATCTGAATTATTTTTCAAGCTTGACAACAATTTGTTATAAGCGGGTTGAGAAAAACCTGATAAATTCTGTTATTAATCATTTGATGAGAAAAAAAGAGGAAGCTAATACCTTCAGCAAGTTTTTTTTTAAATCACGAATTGTGGATTTATTCGGATTTGCTTCTAAGCTCCTCAGGAAATTCTAGTAAACAATAACCTTTGGTTATTCTAATATTAACAGATTATCGTATTGTTTGAAATTTACATAATTTATACGAATTTTTCGGTTATAAATCGGTATAATTAATGAACAAACTAACGAAGAACTCGTCTCTTTAGAGGCAGAAGAAATTAAACTGTTATTCGATATGACCCTAAAATCTAACAATTCGACTTCTATGTTAATAAACTGAATGAACCTGTTCTGAAAGTAAATTCCGTGAAATTAGTGTTAATGCTGCTTTTACATTAACAATATTATTTAGGGTTTACCTTCCATAAAAATTCTTGTACCGAGTGGCCAGATAAAATTAAAAGTATTGTACCACGAAAGTGACCAAAAGAAGGCTCTGTAAAATATTTTCAGATATCTAAAATGGTCGTTAGAGCGCCGAACCAAATAATTTTGTACTGGAATCCACTGATTAAATTTACAAAAAAATTTTTCAATAAAATTGACCTTGATGGAGAAGCATTAATTGCTCCACAGAATCCATAGTATGTTTTAGTATGATTACTCTCTAACTTTGTGCTCTGGTGTCTTATAAGTAATGTAAGTGTATCAATTTGTCAGCTATGTACTATTAGTTTGTGAGCTATAGCATTATGTTAGTTGAAAAATGGATAAAAAGGAATTTCGCGTGCTAATAAAGCATTGCTTTTAGGCAATAAAAGTCAAGGCTTGTATGATAAACATGATTCGGACTTTGCTACAGAAAAATTAACCGTTGATAAGTGGTTTACTAAGTTTAAATGAGGTGAAATGGGTACCGAAGACGATAAACCCAGTGGATGCCCCAAAGAGGCTTTCACCGAAAAAAACATCAAAAAGTTCACAAAATTATTTTGGATAACCGTATAGTGAAGCTGTTGGAAATAACAGTGAACCTAAAAATATCAAGGGAATGTATCGTGAAAGAATGTTCGAGTATATGAAAGCTCTGTTCAAAATGGGTCCATGATAACTCACAATCAACCAAAAACAATAACAAATTGAGCAGAGTTCGCACCTGTTCAATCGCAATAAATCCGAATTTTGTCGTCGATATGTGGCAGTGGATGAAGCATGACTCTATTATTTCACACAGTCGAGTGGACTAAACGTGATAAACCGACTCCAAAGCGTGGAGAGACGCAAAAGTCGGCTGGTAAGGTTAAGGCAGTATTTTGGGATGCGCATAATATAATATTGATCGACTATCTTCAAAAGGGAAAAAACCATAAACAGCTTCTACAGTGAAACCTCTCTATCTTGTACACCTTTGGTTCTAAACATTTGTGTACAACTTAGAGGGATAAGGGTGGGGGGAGACGATGTAATCATTAAAGTTATTTCGACATGTTTTTATCTTCAACAGTTATTTATTGAATACTTAGTTACTTGCTCATATTCATAAAAATAATTAAAATGTCAATGCAACAAAAAACGGCATCCAAGAAAGCTGTATATCAGAAGCAAGTTTTTCAAGTTCTCTGATGAGAGAAAATGCCTTTTCGAATTTTACAGAGGCAGGCACTTTTGGTATCTTATCGTCATCTTTTTGGTCAATCTCACCTTCGCTTTCGCCGTCAGTAATATCATCCTCTTTGTTTTGTAAAACTGACGTCATAATGTCGTCAATAGTCGCATATTGAGTTTCATACACAGCAAAGTTCATCTCAGCTCTCACAACTTCATCGAGAGAAAATAAATCTTGTCGAACATCAACCGGTAAAGTTTGTTCAATGTCATTGAAGTTTTCGTGCAGACCGCGGTGTAGACTATGTGGTGTTAATTTATCATCAAGCGTGTCAAATCCTGCATCTATGAAACATTTTACAATCGTTGTTGTGGGAACTTGTTCCCAAGCAGCGTAAACCCATCGAATTGCATGGAGAACTGTTATTGATTTGACAAAAGCTTGCGAAGTGGACTCGGTTTCTGCGTGACAAATCATATGCTGTAACATTTTCCGGGGGTAATTTACTTTTACACTCCTAATGATGCCTTGATCTAAAGGCTGAAGCTCCGATGTTAAATTAGGAGGTAAAAACATTACTGTTAGATTGCAGTATAACTTTGCAGTTTTATGGGATGAAGCATTGTCAACAATTAGTTTTATCTTGCGGTTAACTTTTCTCATATCGTTATTGACTGAGGTAAGCCATTCATCGAAGATCTGAGAAGTCATCCAGGCCTTCTTATTAGATTTCCAATGAACAGGAAGGATCTTCAAGTTTGTGATACCTTCTTTTTTAAATACTCTTGGTTTGTTGGAATTTCCGATCACAAGTGGTTTCAACTTCTCGCCTGTCGAACTGCAGCAAAACAGAACGCTCAATCGCTCTTTCGATAACTTGTCTCCTTTGTATGAGTCGTTCTTCTTCACGTAAGACTTCCGCAGAGATTAACGCTATCTCATCAGTATTGAAACGGACTTTTGGATGATAATCTTTCAATTTTTGTCAATCACTTGCTTCTTCGAGGTCAATACCTGCAGCCTCTCCACAAAGAACTCGAAATGTAATATTGTTTCTATGTAGAAAACGGTGCAACCATCCATTACTTGCTTGAAGTTTTGTGTTATTCAATCTAGCAGCAATTTCTTTGCTTTGCCTTGTAACATGGGTCCGGTTACAATAAAATCGGCTGCCCGGCATTTCGTGAAAAATTCCAAAACTTTTTGATTTTTCTCGTCGTTCTCATTTGGACGCATCTTTCTTTTACGATCATCCGAGCAATTACAGTAGCAGTTGCAATACCGAAATTTTCCTATAACTCATATCCCGGTCAACCAAATCGATAACCTGTTTTTTCTTGTCGACGGTTAATTCATTCGGAGCCTTTCGTTTAATGTGTTTACTGCTCAAATCGGTCTCGACTTTACGCTTTGCACTCATATTGCAGTTGCTGTATAGTTGACGCGGAATAACAGAATCAATAAGCACCTTGATAAATCTTCGTAATATGTACTGTATGGCAAATGATTAGATACAGACCGTGAAGTGTAAAAAAACCTTCGCGACTACTGGTTCGATTGTACTTCACGACGAGTATGTAATTACCTGTAAAAAATATACAGATTTTTTAAACGTCATAATCGCTCATACTTTCCAATTATATATGAACTATGTCGAAAAAAAATTCAATTCTTGTTATGCAAGACGACGAAAGATTATAGACAGTGAAATATTGACATACTGGCAACAAAATACGGAGAGCCAAATATTTGATAATACATCATAGTAAAAGATTTGAATATAGTGATAGGAAGATTATGAAAATTTTGGCTGCGCTCAGCGTAATTACGGATTTTGTCATTTTTTATGGTAATTTGTACAACTTCAGAGGTCAAGTTGGCGAAGAAATTGTACAACATACAAGATAGAGAGGTGTACAACTCTCCCACAAGAGTCATGTATTTTATTTGGTTCTATCAAAATGCGTACAACATAGGGAGGTGTACAACTTGAGAGGTATCACTGTATTTTTGAAGGAGAAGAAAGTGGTATTCAAAACAATGCACTGTGTCACAAATCTCGAAAAACGATGGCACAATTGGTTGAACTGAGCTTCGAATTACATTCGCATCTAACGAATTTTCTAAATCTGGCCTCTAGTGACTTTTTTTTGTTGTCAAACATTAAGAGGATGCTCACTGAACAAAAGTTTTGCGCAGATGGGCAGGTTATCGCTGAAACTGAAGCTTATTATGAGGCCAAATACAGATCGTACTATAATGTTATGGCGAATCAGTTGCTCCTACTCGGTCGTAGATGTCGACGACCAACGACTGCGAAGGAAAAGCATCTTCGACAATTAGACTGAGAATATTTAACGTGATACATATACACAAGTTGGTATATTTTATTATAGGTAATTTTTAAATCTTAAGTTTCAAATTAAATTGTTTGCGTATCGCAGGTTTTGGCTAATAGAAAGTTTGTTTAAAATACAAATCCGAATAAACTGAGCGGTTGTTTATGGCGAGCTATAATTGCAGTTATGAAAATACCTATATCAATAAACTTTCGTCAGACCGATCCTCAAGAGCAAATAATAAGTAGAAAATACAATTAAAGTAAAATCTCTGTGTCAATATTTACCATTTAACACCTTTAATTAGTCATCATATGATCTCGACAAGTATTTGGTCAATATACCGAATGTCTCATAAATAAGATCGTTAGAGAAAGAATAGTAAATTATGAACTTCTTATTCTATGCCCATCTCGGGCAAGATAAATATACATTTATAATTTTTAGGTTATACCCTCTTCAAAACTAGTTTTAATAACCCAGTGGCGGGGTTCGCAAGCTTTCATTGTCTTTTTATACACCATATTCTTGAAAAGATCTAAATTTCGAACTTTCATCTAGACGTCTTCAGTCAATTTATTACATAAAAGGCATACTTTGTTGCACTCTTCACCAAACGTTTAACCTAACTTTATTTGTCGTTAAAGTACTCTGGAAGTTACAAACTCCATCATTGTGGGTCTGTTCAATGCCGTATATTTGTGTGGGATGTTCACCTCACTAAATCACCCCCAATCTATCGTAAAAAGGTGTAATTCTCCACATATGCAACGCCAAGGAACGCACTTTGAATTTTGTTTTTCTTTTAAACTGTAATTTTATCAAGTTGAAAGATATGGCATCTTGTGTATATCTCTAAACAATTTTATATCTAAAGACTTATCACAATGATGCAAGGAGTTTTTGGAGATTTCTTACTTTGAGTTGGCGGTACTGCTTTATTTGACAATCTATTTAACATCTGCTTTTTGTTTCGTATGGCTTGAAATTTCATTATACCAGAGCAACGTCTGCAAATTGTTCATATTTTCTATCAGAATAATGGTTCTGTTGGTCAAACTAATCGTCCATTTTATAGCGTACATAATCGTTCCCAGAGCGGGTAATTCTAATAACAATATTTATATATTCATAATGTGCATCTCATGAAACACCGAAAACAATTGAGTCCGTTTCATTGAAATTAAAAATATATTTTTTTGTTCTATTATGATTTAAACTTGTGTCACTGTTAAGGTCTTCTACACACGGAGCTACTCATTTGAAACTACGAGGATGGTTCCAGAAGTACCTGGCCTCACCTAGAGATGGTGTTAGTTGCTTGAAAAATACCACTGTATTAGAAAATACACGATGGCAGTCATCAATAGTGAACGTTTTCAGTGAATTTGTAAACATGGAAAATATTGGTCATCGTTATGTGATAAAATATTTTTATTTGAAAGGCGTTAGCGCAAACAATGTAACAGCTGAACTAGATTCTACTCTCGGTGAGACTGCTCCTTCGTTATCAGCAGTAAAATATTGGGTAGCAGAATTTAAACGAGGCCGTACGATCTGTGAAGATTAGCATTGCAGTGGTCGACCAAATGAGGTCACGACTCCAGAAATGTTGAAGAAAATCATCAAAGCGGTATTGGATGATTGTTGGCTGAAAGTGCGCGAGCTAGTGGACTCAAAAAGTGCGGTACATCGCATATTAACTGAAACGTTGGACATGAGAAAGCTGTGCGCAAAATGGGTGCCGCGTTTGCTCACAATGGAACAAAAACAATGTGGTGAAGATGTTTCTTTCGAGTGTTTGGCAATGTTTCACAGAAATATAGCCGAATTTTTCCGCTGTTTCACAACCATGAATGAAACGTGTGTCCATCACTTACCCAAAATAAAAGAAAAATGATAATAATGGACTGAAAAGGGAAAACCTGCTCCAAAGAAGGCAAAGACCGTTACATCTGCAGGCAAGGCCATGTCGTCGGTTTTTTGTGATGCACATGGAATAATTTCCATTGACTATCTTGAAAAAAGAGAGACTATCAACGGCGAGTATTTTGCTAATTTATTGCAACGTTTAAGGGAAGAAATCAAGTAAAAATAGCTGGCAAATATTAGGCAAAGAAGAAAGTGATGTTTCATCAAGACAATGCACTAGCTCACATATCCGTTACTGAAATTGCCAAAATTAATGACTTAAAGTTTGATTTGCTATCTCATGCACTCTATTCGCCACATTTAGCCCCCTCGGATTATTTTCTGGTGCCAGACTTAAAAAAAGGGCTTGGTTGTCAAAGATTTTCCAACAATGAAGAGGTGATGTCGGCAGTTAATGGCTATTTTGAGGAGCTTGTAGCTTCTTATTATAAAAAGGGTATAAAACTTATTGAACATCGCTGGGAAAAGTGTATGGAGCTAAAAAAAGATTACGTCAAAAAATCAATATATTTCTTTCAAAATTTTTTATGTTTTCTCTGTTAGACCAGGTACTTCTGAGACCATCTTTGTAACTTCTGACGGGAATTACTAACTAGTCCCCGTTGAGTCTCTACCAATGTTATTCAATGGAACATAACAGAGGCTACTAGCTTGTAACATTAGTAACTAGTAGCGCCGTCTGTTCCATTGAATAATATTAGTAGCGACTTTGTACATAATTTGATATTTATCAATATAATGAACCTTATTTTTGTTTAATGATTGTATGCAAATGGAAGAAAGCAACAAATCTAATAGAAATGCTTAGGGTTCACACCAACAATGAAAATTTAGTGGTCCAAAAGGACCACCAAAAATATAACGTGGTAGACAAAAGTAAAATTAACATATGCATGCTACACACACTTTTATACATATTTTTACGGCATATTTAAATTCTTTTATGCAAAAATAGTACAGTAAATATAAAACATAGGTTTTTTTAAAAATATTTTGGGCGACAAATTTGTCGTCGATGTGTATGATTTTGGCGACATTTCTTGATGATTTGGCGACAATTGTCGCTATGTCGCCTTACTGGCGTGAACCCTAGAAATGCTTCTCAAACTTATGTGTAAGTTCATGCGTTAACAATGTTCTTTCTAAATTCTTCACTCCAATCTTGACCACGATGTTGTGACTATTTCTAAAGTTTTGTCAATGCGCTTAAGAAACTTGGTGTTTGTAACTCGATCGACCTAACTTATTTTCACATTTCAAACGCTTCCAAACATATGATCAAATTTTCTAAAAGCGTCCATGTCTCTGCGCCGTATAAGAGCACAGGAAAGACGTTCCATCCTCATACGCAGTTCAAAGTTAAGATTATGTCTGCAAACGATTTTCATAAAACTTGCTCGTATCTTGACATTGGGATTTCATTTATTATTCATTGCGGTTCTCATGTATGTCAATTTTTCTACTTTATCTATTTCTACGTTATTAACCGTGATTTCTCCTTCTGGTACATTTTGTTGTTTAGTTATTTAAATATACTCGTATTTAGTGTTATTTCTATTTAGGCGTATATTGTTGAGAATTTTTCCATTCTCAATTTCAATTTCATTGAATATCCTTCCAGAGTACAAATTAACGGTCATTGGGGATAGGAAACATCCAACGTCATGACAACTTTTAGAATCTTTTCATCATTATGATACTTAATTTATGGTAATATTTGTATAGATTTTTTTTTGTATAGTATTTTATTAAAAACAAGATTAAGTCTATTCATTTAGTAATTATTATTTTTTACTTTTCATGTTTCTCAATGGGCCAATTTGGTCCTGGGGCTTTAATATGTTAGTGTATAAAGGGTTCATTTCACTCATGCGGTCAGAGAAATCCCTTTCGAAAAACCTGTTCTTAAAGTATAATTATTTTAAATTACATTGGCTGGGATGATTTGAGAAGTAACTTCCTTCAATAACCACGAGTCAAGGTGAAGAAAGACCGTTAAAGAAATTTGTTACATTTCTAGTAATTTAAAACACTATTATGTCGATACAAGTAATACAAATCATTATCGCAGATAATTCGCTAATATTAGTAATTCACAATCATTATTTCATAAATACGCACGGCACTCATACCAAATTAAGAAAGAAAAATAATGTTTACTCCCCATATAAGATTCGGTAAACATGTAACAAACCGTCAGTCCACGTGGACTCATCATCTCCACTGTTTACCAATGAAAACATCTAATCGTAAACATAAATGCATTTCTATTTATAGGTTTCTAAAAAAATAGAAATACGGCGTTTATAACCATGGGCGATTGAATATAATGAATTTGCTAATTGAATGGGCCATGAGCTAAAGGGAAACGCATTATAATAGTACACGCTGGAAGCAAAGACGGCTTTGTGCCTAATGCTTTATTAATATCTGCTAAAAAAATGAAAACTGCAGTTGATTATCATGAATATATGACAGCAGAATTATTTGAGAAGTTGCTAATGAACAGCTTTTGCCTAACATTCCACCACAGTCAGAAATCGTTATGGACAACGCATCCTACCACTCGCAGCAACTCCTTAAGATACCAAACAGTAACAAAGCTCAAATTTTATCATTTATGTCTGAAATTCCTATTCCTGTCAGCGATAGTAAAAAAGTGCCAACAAATAAAGAATTGCTTATCAAAGGTCTAGTTAGAGGAAATTTATTATATTGACAAGCTGTGCAAAGAACAGGGCCATACTCGTCACAGACTACCTCCTTATTGCATATTTAATCTCGTAGAGTTAATATGGGCAAACGTAAAGTCAGAATTCCGAAACTGTAATCAGTTTCCAGAACTGAGTAAAGAGCTTTGGAAAAACTGTGTTGAACATGTTATCAAAGAAGAAGATGAGTATATGGTATCACCCTCTTTACAACCCATCATAATTCAATAAAATGATGACTCTAGTTCAGACGATTCTTACTATCATTATTATTTATAAAGATACTTGGGAATTTAAATGTTTTTTTCTTAGGTTTTATTTGCAAAGAATTTATTTTCCTTTATGGTTTTTGCTTTGAAATATTGTTTTCCAGAAAAAATTGAATGGGGTACAAAAAGCACTCAGTTCACGCCTGGCATCCTGTTTAAACCAAACTAAATAGATACATTTTATTCGTCTATTTAATTTAATATAATTTAATGTTCAGTTGTAGCAAGTTAACTAGGTATAATAATGATTTTTTTGTAAGTTCCAAGTAGGATTACAATTAAGTGCATCTGTCTAAATAACGGCGTATAATGCGGTCCAATTTATAATGATTCAATTGCCTTTTAACGAATACTTTCTCGCATAAGATATACATATTTCTAAAAGTATTTATAAAAATAATGAATTTATAAAGTGAGGTATCTACGCCTACGGTATAACAAAAAAAATTGTCGACAGGGGCTTTTATAATCTGCAATTGATATTGAAAGAACTATAAGATTTCCCCATCCATCGTCCAATATATGTATAGTTTTTGGGCTGCTCGGCTGTCGTCGGCTTCATTTTGCTCTTGAAGTTTCACCAACACGAGAGGTTGGCATCTTCAAAAGCTGCGATGTCTAGTTAACTACTGTATATATAACGGCAAATTGAAAACTGACTTTCAGAAGAAGAGTTCCTATTTGTATATATGGGAGAATTGAAATAAATATCGTTAGAACATCATTGATCATTAATCTTATAAATATATAGGTATATGTAGTGGATCAACATAAAACAACAGTATCAAACTCGTAGGGACTTCGGTGCATGACTAAGGAAGGTTACCCTAATTAGTAATTATTCCAAAAGAAATATTCAAAATAAGTAGTTAAAAATCTACTTAAATGAACGCACAAGAATTGTTTATCAACATATGTGTCTGTGAACAAATGTAAACTACATGGTTAAACATTACATGGATGGTATATAAATGACGTAATGTTATGTAATGTAATGTACACAGACACTGAGAAGGCAACGGTATTTAGGGTGCTCTTGACTGTATGCAATGGTTGATACAATATGTATAATTAATATCGGACGAAGTTACCTAGTGTATGTTGAAGTTTCGATGTATTCTGCGTGTTATTAGTTGTATAATGAAATCCTAGTGACATGCACCATATGGTTTCATTCCTTCCAGACATTCCCAGATGACCTGGTGTAGTATTTCATCATATGTTTTCATAGGCTAATATTGCTAATTGGTTGAGGACAATAGAAGAAAAATCGACTAAACAGGAATTCGAAGAGAATTGTGCAGTTAACAAGAATTTTGTGATCCAAAAGTAGTAGCTAAAAGTCGAATTATAGGTAAAAATAGCAATTACAGTTGGTCAGTGTCTTTAGGAAGCAGCTCTAACGAAAAAACTCAAGAGGAATAGAAGGAAGACAGCAACACTGAGAATTCAAAAATATCAAACTAGAATTTATCAGCTATTTCAATGAACTAACTGTAAACTTCACAAATAAATTTTTCTCTTTCTTGGAATGTACTTAAAAATGTGTATGATATATTTTGGAAACAACACTAATTTCAACTTGGAATTTAAATTCAATGAAATCACTAAATAAAGTAAAAGTTTACTTAATAAATATTCAAGTGACATACACACATCACACACAGTCATTTATAAGATTTAAAACATTCCTGCATGTGATATTTTCAAAAAAACAATTTTTTCTTTATTATTATATCAAAACTTATAAAACTTTATAAACTTAGAGATGGCTATAACAGGATATTCCTCCTCAAATATTTTGACCATTAGCTTCTAAAAGTGTGCGAAGTGACATATTTCCATCATTAACCAAACTTTCATGATAGTTACAAAAGTTCTGATTGGTAAAGGAGGTCCAGACCACAAATGGCACTTATGCAAACTATACACCCCACACAAATTATCGCATCACTGGTATTTTATTTTTAATACTTAATTTTATTTTTTTGAGACAATCTTGGAGAATGCATTGAGATAGAGAACTTTCTAAGTAAATTGTACTATTGTATAGTGAAAATTTAAATTTATTTTGTTAATAATGGATGTGCCTCAACGTTTAACAAGACATGTGACGAATGAAGAAGCCGCTAGAATCATCGCGCTCATACAAGATGGCCGCAGTCAAAGATACGTCACTGGGGTAATTGGAGTTCAACAAAGCACCATAGCCAGAGTTGCTATTCGCTACCAAGAAACAGGGCAGCTAACCAGAAGACTCGGACAAGGCCGTGGAAGGGTAACTTCGGTAGTAGATGATCGTTATTTGAGGTGAACGGCGTTAAAAATTAGGCATACCACTGCTCGAAGGCTGGAAACAGATCTGTTGGCTGCTCATAATGTCCGAATAAGCTTCCAAACAGTTCGAAATAGGCTGAGAGAAGCAGGTATACGAGCCACAGTGCCAGCTAGAGGTCCTTGTCTTACAAGAGAACATCGAGTAGTAAGATTGGAATTTACTAGAGAACACGCAAATTGGAATATTCAAGATTGGTCCAATATTTTATTCACGGATGAATCAAAATTTTGTCTGTATTGATCAGATAGGCGTGTACCAGTATGTAGGCGACGTGGTAAACGGCAAGATCACCTTAATTTTTGTCAAACTGAAAGCTTTAGTGGTGGCTCTATAATGGTTTGGGGAGGAATTTCTTCCGAAGGTCACACGGAGTTAGTACCAGTGAATTATGGAAGACTAAATGCTGATAGGTACATAACCAATATCCTAGACCTCTATGTAGTGCCCTATATGCCTCATATCGAAAACAACTCTGTGCTAATGCACGATAATGCTCGTCCACATGCTGCTAGAGTGGTTCGGCAGTACTTAGAAGGGATTGGGATACCCAGCCAGAATTGGCATGCACGTAGCCCGGACCTTAACCCAATAGAGCATGTCTGGGACCATCTAGGATGGCAAATTCAGCAACATCCGGCATCAATAAAAACACTAGATGATCTTAAAAATGTTCTTTTTAACTTCTGAGAAAACATGCCGCAAGGATACGTCCAGAACTTGTTTACAAGCCTTCCAAGACGAATGGAAGCTGTAATTAGAGTGTGGGGCGGCAACACACACTATAAGAAATTCATTGGCTGGTTTTAGTTCAAACACCGTTTATTTTTTTGTATAGATGTTTTGTACAATTTTTTTGTATTTTCTTTGTTTTGGTAAATCAAACTTTTTGTCCTCTGTAAATTAAATTGATATAAAATAAATATTGCAAAAAGCCTATCTATTGGTGTTTTAATTCGTAATAATAATAAAATTCGAAAAACAGGCAACACATTTAAAATATTTAAACAATATTGAGTGATGCTATAATTTTTATGGGGTGTATATATCAAATACTGACTTCACTCGAATGATTTCACGTTGAAAAGCATATGGTATCCGAAAAAGATAAAGAATCTTTCGTGGCGCTCTCTTTTTCTATCTATAAACGTCAACTAAGTAATCCCAATTTTTTTCAATACAAGTTCAAATTGTACATGAAAAATAAAAAAAAGTTTTTAATATTTTCCATTTTTTGAATTTTTTAAATAGAAGAAAAGCTAAGGAAACTTTGGATTAGCCACTACCTATTTGTAATGATTTTTTTTGTTAAACATTTATTACCAATCAAAAACCATAACAGTTCTATAAGCTAGTAAGGTCTTTTCCAGTTATAAGACCTCTTTATTCTTTTGTTAGATTAGCTCGCTAGTTCCTTTTAAGTCTTCTATCAGCTAGGGGTTCTAAGAGGGGATGGAGTAAGGGGTTACTGTGTGATTCTAGCCTTTTATGGTGTTTTGTGCTGCAATCTGCAATTAAGTCCTGTACGAAGGGGATTCTTAGGTCACCATGGAGAGTCTGGTTTGACACGTACCATGGAGCATCATCTATCATTCGTAGTATTTTGGATGGGCTTCTTTTATTTAAGGTAGTATTCGTCTTGCTCGCACATCCCCAAAGTTGAATCCCATGAGTATTTTGTTTTTCAAAGACAGTTTCGATTTTTTACCAATTAACCAGTGTAGATTTTTTATTCTTAGGTCAGTTTGTTTTTGCTTTTGTAAAATATGTTGTTTCCAGGTAAGTTTTGAATCAAGGTGTATTCCTTGGTATTAACTACTAGCGGATTGTGGAATTTGAATGTTATTAAGCGTAACTGGAGGATATTGGTCTTTCTTTATAGTTAATGTTACTTGGACGGATTTTGCTATATTTGTTTTGTTTTTCCACTTGTGTAACCAGGTCTGAACGTTGTTTAATTGTGTTTGAAGTATGGCAGACGCTGTAACTAGAATTTCATGGATTGCAGTTTAGCTGTATCATCTGCAAATTTTCCAGTGATGGTTTCGTCATTAGTCGGTAGGTCTGCTATTCCTGCTATTTTTCCAAAGTTATCAATTTTTACCATATAATATAATTATGTATGTAGTAGCTAATAATGCAAAGAAGCTCAGGAATTTTGGCGGCTGTCTCAATGATAAGCACTAACTAATGTCCTTCGTAAATAGGAATCAACAAATATTGAATTCTATTATCATCTTGATGCTGGCAATCCGATTGATGATATTTTGTGGATGATTTAAGAAGAAAAGATTATCAAATATCATTCGATTGGAAATATTGCAATTTTTTTAATGTATTTCGTAATGGTAACTGTCCTTGAACCTATTTTAATAGCCAAACCTCTTCCGGAACACGTATATAATGTCATTTATTATTCATTGCCTCTTTTTTGTAATTAGCACGTGACGTATTTGTTCAGCAGACGACCGTCCATAAAATTATTTTTATCGACTATTTGACAGCAAACTATTTTGAATATAAATGAAGTAAACGATTTTTGAACTTTTGATGATTAACTTTAAAAGAATGAAATAAATATATAATACGGCTAACGAAAACGTACGAGAAGAAAGTATAGCTCAAACTCCCTCAAAGGGCGATGGTATCCTATTTTTTCGATTGGAAATAAGTGTTCAAATGTTACTTGTTCATAAAATTTTTTATTCCATATGCATTAATTTTTTTGTTACCAACAAAATATCTCTTACTTAAATAGTTGTAGTAATTCCACTCAGCGGTATTGTATCTTGTGTTGAGTGCTTATTTTATTTTATTTTACGGCATGGTGTAAATTATTTTACAAATAGTAGAATAATTGAACTTTATTTAAAAAATAATGAATGTGGAAAGATATAATTGTTCGGGAAATTTATATCAACTGGCTTTATTCCGAACACAAAAGAGGCAGGGTGAAAGCCAGGATTCATTTGAGCTGTACAGTTTGTAGCATTAAATTTCATAAGAATACAAAAAAATTGACTAGAGCAACTTGAAATTTTCGGAGACGTGTACAAAACACATTGAAAAAGACTCAATTCTAGCAGGAACTGCACGAAGACAACGAAATATTGTAGAAATCACCAACTCCTAATACTTGCCAATTCTTGATATGTTCTTTAGATACTTTCTTATTCATACGCGCCTAAGTTGAACCTTTTAAACTTTTTTTCAGTAGAGGAAAGAGAGGATAGTCGGACGGAGCCAAATCTGGTGAATAAGGGGGGTGTTTTAGTAATTCAAACCCTAAATCACGAATTTTTTGCATGGTAACATGAGATTTGTGTGCAGGGGCTTTGTCCTGCAAAAACAAAACACTTTTAGATAGCTTTCCGCGACTTTTCTCTTCAATTTTTCCCGTAGAGTGGTCAGTAATGTCGAATAGTAATTTCCAGTCATTGTTCTACCCTTATCCGAAAAATCAATCGTGATTACTCCATGGCAATCCCAAAAAACCGAAGCAAGAACTTTTCCAGCAGATTTTTGGACACGAAACTTCTTAGATCTTGGAGAACCAGAGTGTCGCCATTCCATCGATTGTTGCTTTGTTTCTGGATCGCAGAAATGTACCCAAGTCTCATCCATAGTAATAATTCGATTTAAGAAGTCTACATCGTTTTCAAATTGAGCACAGATCGAACGCGATGCTTCTACCCTTGCACGCTTTTGGTCAACAATCAAACATTTGGGGACCCATTTTGCAGCAATTTTTCTCATGTCCAAATTGAGGTGAACTATATGATGAACGCGTTCGTATGAAATATTCAGTGCTTCAGATATCCATAGACCATGAAGCCTGCCGCTCCTGTTATATTTTAATCTAATCTAAAGTTTGGCGTGTACCAAATTTTAGTAATTTTAGTAATTCTTGGAAAGTCTGTTTATTTGTTTGTGGCCTATTTACATTATTTTTGTGACGGTTTTAATAGAAACAATATTGTGTTTACGGCAAATTACAGATTACCAGCAATTAGAAGTTTCTGGAAAGTGATAATGATATATCTCTAACAAACGGAGAGTCAATAAATAAATTAATGTCATACTGAATACATTGGGATAGTGGAAAGTAGCCCAAATGGTGTATTTCAATAAATTAGTGTGTTAAGTAAGTGTTACGAATAATCAGTGATTAAATACAGTACCAAAATAAGATAGACCGTGTGTATAAATTCAACACATCACATATAAATAAATAAGAACTTTACATTATAGTTAGGAACTTAGACAGAATTCCATGTTCTTGGACTAACATTGAATTTAAAGTACAATTCCGGATTTGAAATTCTATCATTTCCTGATTTCTAGTCAAAAAACGCTGGTTATTTGTTTGTTACAACTCATTAAGCAAACCATAGAAAGAATTTTGATTTCTTATTTCGCTCAATCTATTCAAACGATTATTTAGTGGGATACTAGCTTTCTGTGTGTCTTTATTTTCGCACTATGGAGCTTTAGGAATAGGATTAATGATTTCAAATAATGCAGAGGAAGGTGTAAATATGTTTTGCTCCACAGGGGTAATCTATTTTTCTTTCTTTCTATTTTTCATAATGAAACCTACCAAAAAATAATAAATATTAATCTATAAATGTTTCTGCTAACCTCTTTATCTTATAGTCCCGTATTATTGATATGGCTGATACAGAGAAAGCTACGCCTCTGGAGTTTATGCACATTAAAATATTAAAATACAAACTTATACTAACAAAAGATGTTGCAGTTTATTACAGCATTAGCAATTCATTTTACTTCTTATCCGTACCATCTCGATACTAACGCGGTAGTTCTTTTTTATTGTCCTTAGACTTAGACTTGCACAATGTTATGAATAATTTATTTTAAACATACTTACACGTCGAAAATACTTGACTAATTTGTAGGCGCAGTTGAGCAAACTTAGTTTCCTGAGGATATGAGAAACTGAACAAACCTATACGGTCACATAGTTAAATAAGTATAGTATCTAATCATTATTATCTGGGTAAACTATTCTAATTAGATGAGGAGAACAAAATCAATCTAAAAAGTAGTACGATGGGCTTTGAATTGAAATTGAAGATATTAATGGTCAACTCTCCATAAACATTCCGAGCTCTGTTGAAATTATAAAAATTATAACATTAAATCTGCGTTTATTGAAAGAGAGGAAATATCGCGGCGAAACTACCTACGTAAAAATGTAAAATTAGGCAAACAAATTTCGAAAAATTCATTATTTAAGGTAGTCACCCACTTGTCGTCATCGAACGGAGCGTTCGCAACGAACGGATCGAATTTATTTCGATGGCTGCGCACACAGGTACATAAGCTCCACAAATTACCGGCTCTCGCCAGTCGTCAATTTGAGTGGCATCCTGTCGCTATGGAAGTTCGTGCGTTTGGTTTTTGACTTCGTTTATGATAAATTTTTTGATTTTTGTGAAATGTACAGTATGGATATTGAAGAAATTGTAATAGTTTCTTGCTTGCTGGCAGAAGAAAAAGAGAAAGCTGGCAAAAAAGCCCTCAATTTGGGTTAATCAAATCAATCAGAAGAGACAGGAGTATGGAGAATATCACACCTAATCTGATTGACACTCTGTACGTATGATTCGGAATGAATGCCCCTTCTCGGGTTCTCGTCGGCACGATATCTGATACGTACGATGCGAATTTGTGTGCGCAGATCCATTTGAATCAATATTTTTAATCACACAATCCGATGCGTGCGTGTGGTCCGTCCGATGACGATAAGTGCGTGACTACCTTTAAGCAACACTTGTGTAAAATTTTTAACTTGTCGGTTAACATAACCATCACAAGTAGCTGGGAACCAAATCATAAAAAGTTACGTGGATTCTGGAGTGTATTATAATGGGACGTCGCTACTCGCTGGGATTTATATAAATACTATAACAAACAAGAGTACTCTGAGCTATTAAAATCAACCACTACTTTGATGCGTTGTTAACCAAAATGTATATGTTTAGTGGCATGAACACGTTGAGTGACTGAAAACTTTTTTATGACTTAAAAACTTTTTTATAAGCACTTCTATTAACTATGACTTTTACAAGATATTTTAAAGTATACACACACACACACACATATATATATATATATATATATATATAGAAAAATTGGGAAATTTAAGAATACTAACTTCTAATTTAACCTTAGCGTTTGGGACTTTTTTAATGTAACATTATGACGTTTGACATAGAAATGACAGAATTCGTGTTGCAAATATCATCAAAGAGAATGTAAAAAAACTGAATGTCGTTCAAAACAAATGCTTCGATCGGAGTTATTTCATTGATAAAAAATACATGTAAAATAATTAATTTATTATTTCCCACTAAAAGGATGTAAGAAAACTGAATTTCTTAGTGTACATCACAGTTAGTTCAGAGCAATTACGCCAAATATTAAAAGTTCAATTTAATATGGAGTTTTGGTAACTCATACAGGAAATCCCAGAGTTGGTCATTTGTGGTTAACCCAGGCTCGGGCCAAGGTTGGTTGACCCAGCCTTGGCCATACCAATGATTACCTAAGCTTGGGCCAAGCCTGGATATCCCAGCCTTGGTCATTCGTTGAGAACCCAAGCTTGGACCAAGGTTGCGCCAATCCTGGTTAACCCAGCCTTGGCCATTCATTGGAGACCCAAGCTTCGGCTGTTCGGTCACATACGGCCCGTCGGCAGCCATACTTTTTTTTTATTATGGGTCTGATCAATCCGATCTCCAGTTTATTCAGTGTGTGTATTTCTCATCAATTTTTTTATTATTTATTACTACTAAAAGTAACCATCTCTGATGCGTATCTTCGAGTTCAAAGTCTTTCAACGTGCATTGAATAAAGAAAAAAAAATTAACTCAATTGTGAACGCGTAAAGCTTAAATAATTTAAGTGTACATCAGCTCTGTGAGTGAGACTTGTGCAATCTACAAGTCTTCAATAATCATAATTTAAGTGGTTGAGATAGTGAATATTTTTATGTAACCAATTAACTGATATTATTATGATGTTAATTACAGTAAGAGTAATATTAAATATAAAAATTTATGTTTGCTTATTTTTCAAATCAAAAAAATTATATTGAATAAAAAATAAATAAAGAAAAAGTTATGTAATGAATAAGTCTTGGTATTTAACCTTGCCCCGGTCCTGGCAGTTAAATTTGGCCCAGCTCTGTCATTTAAGCATGGTGACTAAGCTTGGCCCATCGTAATCACTCCAGAGTTTTACCAAAACTGGGCCAAGCCTGGCTTACAAGCTTGGCCCAGAGTTCTGAATAGTTGGGCCAAGCTTTTGCCCTTGGAAATTTCCTCTATAGGAAGATTGGATGGTATAACATGAACGTTACTAACATAACAAGTGATATACTCGGTTATAAAGCAGAATACAATAGTTTCCTTTAATTTACAGTTGAATTTTCGTTTTTGAAAATGCCAGAAATTAGACGTATAAAATTAAGTCGCAGAACTCGCAATGCTGCGAGTCAAAGATATAGAGGAACAAGTCAACATAGAAATGTTGTGTTTAATCGAGCTACATTCAATTATGACGTAAAAATCGAGTACAGTTTATATCAAATCGTTGCTATTGGAGTAATGTACGTTGTATGCCTATATTGCAAGGCAATTAAGTTTAAAAATGAAACTCATGGATCGTGTTGCCCGAGCGGTCAAGTCAAATTGTCGCCATTGTTACCGCCACCATAACTACTACATTAATTGGTTTCCGGAAATGGGCCAGATTCTAAACATTTTTTGACTCATATTCAGAAATACAATATTTGTTTTCAAATGACGTCATTTGGTGCAACAAACAGTTATTCAAGAAAATGTTATGCCAACTTTCAAGATTCAGGGTAAAATATATCATTTAACAGGTTCCTTATTGCCAACGCCGAATAATGACTACAAATTCTTGCAAATTTATATTTTATGAGATATTCAGAAAGACAAGTCGATCAGCGTTGTGCATGCAATAATTCGGTGATAAGACCAATTGTGGAACAACTCCAATTGACGAAGTCTCTGTTGTCATCGTGGGTGAAAATTTAGAAAACCGAGATATTGTTTTACATCGGCGTAGCAATTATCTGCAGCGTGTGTCCGAAACACATTGATTATATGATGCACTACAATATCCTATCTTATTTTGGAAAGGTGGAGATGGATACCATTTTTAAGATGGTTCGGGAAAATTAGGACCATCATATTTTAAAATGTCGGCGTTTCTTCCACCATATGCTGCGGATATGTACGTAAAAGTTGAAACTGAGCGATTGACATTTATCAGGTTGAACCAGGCAAAAATGCGTTCTGAAGAATACATTCATCTACGGGATGTTATCAATGCTGATGGAAACAACTATTCTCCCAGCAACATACGTCGGAAGTCCGTGACATATGCATGAATACGCTCAAGATACTATGTCGTATTTGTTTATAACGGAAGGGAATTAGATTTTGAATACAATTTGGACCGGTTTTTAAATGTATTTTTTTTGGAATAACTTTAAACAGCTTTACCGATCGATTCCAAAACCAATTCGAATTCAATATTCATCGTTAAGACAGGACAACGTCTATTGGGTCAGCTAGTTAACAATATCACTAAACTAAAACTAATGCCGAGTTTACACGTATCAAGTAGCTAAAGTAAGTTACTAAAGCCAGCAACTAAAATTTAAGGCCGATTTTTATCGAGTGTCTACAAAAAATACAAAAATATTTGCAGCAATACGGCATTGTATCTTGGACATATGTGGTGAATTATCAGAAACATTTTCCGAATAAATGATGAAAAATAAAAATAAGCGTTGTTGGGTACGAAAATGGATGAGTCGAAGAGATGTATATGGTGCTTTTTCTACTTTGTTAAGATAATTAGCAGCTGAAGACGCTCCAGAATATAGAAATTGGTTGAGGATAAGTAAAGAACGGTTTCAAATCTGCTGTTGTCGCTTCACTCCAACGAGAAATTTCAACACGCTACCAAATCAAATAAAAAGAATCCCCTCACCACTATGTAGTAATGAACTAGACTAAACCAACCTGTCTACACTCGTTTAGTTGCCGGAAAGCATTGGTGGGAAAAACTACTTGCTCCAGTAAATAGAAGTTGTTTCTATTCAATTGACTAGACAATTTACTAAATTAGGGACTTGCGCAAGTACTAAATCAAGTTGTTTTCACCATACAAGTAACTAAATTTAGCCACTCGATTTAGTAACTTGCTTTAGCTACTTGGTACGTGTAAACTCGGCTTAAAGTCAGACTGAATTGTATAATTTTGGTTTGGTTAATTTATATAAAAAATATTGATGACTAATCATCGAATATTCTATTGAACGTTTTGTCAATCTATAATTCTTTCACTTAGATGAATTGACAAAATTAGAAATAATTTGTTTAATCTTACATACTCTAATAATATTTCATTAATATAATTTGTTTATTTTACTGTAAAGAGATTCAGATAGAATCTGTTTAGTCTATCTTAAAGAGGTTCATACCTTGCATCTGAATCACGTATATCGTAAATATATCAGTACTTGTAATATACATTTACGCAACATCTATGAAATGATTCAAATATGCGTGCCACCATTTTGAATAAGACCATGATTAACAGAATATCTTAGCATGAAATCCGGTTCGCATTATTCCAGTTCAGTAATTCAGCGAGTTAATCCAGTCCAGTGCTGAATTGGATCATTTCAGAGTGAAATTGGTAAAAACTAAAAAGAAAAATGTTGATTTGGGTAAGAAATTTGATGAGTAAAAGAAATGAAAAAGGAGGCTTGAATGAAAAATAAGCCGTTATTCCAGTCAACTGGACTGGATTGATCACTAGAATGAAATGCTTTGAATTTTTTTTGTTCCCAGTTCAACCTGATACAGCTACTTGCTCGCTTCCTTCACTATCCTATTCCTCTTCTCTTGCATTCCATGTTATTCCCAGCGTGTTTTACGTCGACCTTTTATATCTCTTCATCGTATATGTTCAAACCATTTATTCCTTTGGATCTTTACTACTATCATCCTCTTTCACCTCGTTGTTAATCTTGTGATTCATTAATCTTCTTAGGTATCTTCCGAAGATTTTAACCGGTATCAGTGTCTTTCTTAAGATCTTTCTCTCCAATAATTTGTGTTCGTACTATTTAGTCTTCAAAAACTTTGTATACCTTCATTATACTCTATTTGACACTCTGATTCTCTCCGCCACTTCTGCTTCTATTATTTGCATTTTATATTGTCACACCCAAATACTTGAAATAATTTAGTTATGGGAATTGGTATCCTCCCAAAATGATCTCACTCTCATTATTTGTCCTTCTCTTATTTACCAACTTTTAATCGCACAAATATTTAGTTGTCTGTCAGAATTAAAAGGGATTGCGCATATTAGGATGTATTGATATCTAGTTAGCCTAGACCAGTTCCATGTATAAACAAAATATTGCGTTACCATAGCAACGAACAATAACTTATTAGAAGTGTCAGTGTAAAGTTTGACGTCAAAAAAGTGAACCAGAGTTACGCAATAAATTAAAAGTAAAAAGATGTCCATCGAAATTGTGAAAATCGAAAAATTGGAGTATCGAGCCAGTAAATTTTCCATTGAAGATGATGACCGATCGGCAAGGCCAGCCTGTATTAGTCCCCGAAAATATTGATGCAGTTCATGACATGATTTTATCAGACCCTCGAAATGGACTAAAACGGATATCTGAAGCACTGAATATTTCATATGAACGCGTTCATCATATAGTTCACGTCAATTTGGACATGAGAAAAATTGCTGCACAATGGATCTCCAAATGTTTGAATGTTGACCAAAAGCGTGCAGGTGTAGAAACATCGCGATCGATCTGTGCTCGATTTGAAAACGATGTAGACTTCTTAAACCGAATTGGGTACAATTCCACGATCCAGAAACAAAGCAACAATCGATGGAATGGCGACACTCTGGTTCTCCAAGATCTAAGAAGTTTCGTGTCCAAAAATCTGCTGGAAAAGTTCTTGCTTCAGTTTTTTGGGATTGCCATGGAGTAATCATGATTAATTTTTGGGATAAGGGTAGAACAATAACTGGAAATTACTATTCGACATTACTGACTATTCTACGGGAAAAAATTAAAGAGAAAAGACGCGGAAAGCTATCCAAAGGTGTGTTGTTTTTGCAGAACAACGTCCCTGCACACAAATCTCATGTTGCCATGCAAAAAATTCGTGATTTAGGGTTTGAATTACTAGAACACCCCCCTTATTCACCAGATTTGGCTCCGTCCAACTATCATCTCTGTCCTCAACTGAAAAAAAGTTTAAAAGGTCGTATATTTTCTTCCAACGAGAAGGTAATAAACGTTGTGGAGGTGTGGTTTGCAGAGCAAGAAGAAACATTTTTTTAAAAGGTCTAGAGACGTTGCAGGTTCGCTGTAATAAATGTATCCAATTAAGAGGAGAATATGCTGAGTAATAAAATATGTTTACATTGAAATTTTGTTTGGTTCTATAGTAGGCTAAGAACTTTTCAATATATCCTCGTATACCCAACACGATATTTGTTCGAATAAAAAATCCATATTCATGATTTTCAATTCTATATTCCTAGCATTGTATAGTGCGCAAATACACAACTAAATAGTCGATGTTCTATTTAGAATAGTTGTGTTTTAACGCTTTTGGACGAATCTAAAATTATTAGGATGCTCTCGAAATGACTGGATCTGTCCTCTCTTCAAGTTTCTCTGTAACGTGTGAAATTTACCATGTAGTAAACTGTTGCTGAAAATAGGATGAACAGAGTATCTTCGTTTCCTTTTCCTCTTTTTATCGTCGAAATAAAGAAGAGAACTGACCAGAGCTCTTCGAATAATATTTTTGTACTACTAAGGAACGCATCCTACACAACTAAATAGTTTAATCGAGGAGCAATCATTGACACCCATCGATTTCGACTCAATAGTTGAGTCTATGGAAATTTGTATGTATGCGTTTAGCCTTACCAGAAGTACACGGTCATCAGCATATCCTAATATCCGCGTACTGTTTTGGGATAATGTCTCTTCCACCTCTATCTCATCTATTGAGGCCAATTCCATGTGAGACGATTCCAAATTCTCAGATGTAACGCGTATTAAGACGTGTGAATGCCCCTCTCTTTCCTTTGTATGACAGTCTATGGTTTGGATTTATATTCAATATTGACTCGAAATACACGGTTTTTGTTGATTTCATGAACCCAAAATCTTATTTTTCTCTTGCTGTGCAAAATTACAGCCGCAGCAGCCCATTCTTCTAAAAACTCTAGACGAACTACTATTGCTCTCCATAACATACTCGAAGCTAAAAATTTTCCTGTTTAAAATTATAGAATAAAATGGGGTGTTACAAATTTGTACACAACAATGTACCACATGATCCGAAGTCGCATGGCGTGGGGTGGCGTGGCGTGATGTTAGTGGATTTCGAACTTTACTCCATCTGTTGCGTTATTGGACAGAGTCGTTGAGAGAGCATCTCCCTCCCTAATGCCCCTTTCTATTTGAGAATTACCTTTGTTAGCCCATCTTTCGAGGAAATTTTGGCTCTAGAGCTGTTCATAGTCATTTTTATCAATTCAACAAATTCTCTTTTTGACGTTTCTATTTTCATATTCACATGAAGTTAATACACACTATCCAAATACGATTGTAATAACGAATATTTCCTTACCATGAAAATAATTATCCTCTTGATTATTATTAAGAAAACGTCTGAGCATCCTGTAGAGTGAGACGGAAACTATTAATTACTATGCGAGAAGCAAACATAGACATACATAACCACCGACATTCTTATACAAAATGAGATTAAGATTAGTGAAGTTCTAACAATAGAGTTTATTTTTTTACATGGCTGTCGAATGATTAACTGATATTTTCATGAATGAAAAAATTATAGATAAAAATGTAGAGACTGACTGTTAAAAGTTATGGTAATGAATCAGAACAAGGATGACATAAGAATTTATATTATTAATATGTCGACTTCGCGTCTTCTCGTTGTTCACATATATTAATTTTGTGCTGATGAAGGAGTCTTACGTATTACGACCCCATAGAAATAGCAATTCATCAGTTCCTGTGAGATTTGTTGATTTAATTAATGTGTGAATATTTTTCAGACAACGATCTAAGGTGATGAGAATAATTGTTGGAAGTGTGTTTTTGTTTGTCTTATAGTTTCACACATACTTTTGTGTAGCTGTTTACGCAGGGCAATAGCTTCTAAAATAGTTTTAGTCCATTGACATGTTATAATTTAAGGGCCAAACTGTTGTCTATGTGACTTTTCGTCATAAATCCAAAATTTAAAAAGTTATGAGCAAAAAAGTGAAAATATTTTATAAAAAATTTCCTTTTTTGCGTAAAAACTTTTTTTCTATTGATTTTACAAATTTCATTTGTCCCCAAACGGTAACTCCGACCTTTTCCGCACTGTAGGTGCAAGGCAGTAGAAGAAGAAGTACACTCCTCTTAAAAATTATTTAAGAAATAATAATTTTTTAAGTTCTGTGCTAAAGAAAAAAGTTAGTTATAAATAAGTGAAATCGTAGGGTTTGAAAAAAAATGTTCCAAGATTGGTTTACAATAAAAAAAAAACATAAAAATAAGGTAAACATATTGTTTTGACCGGGTTGTCATGAGCATTGACAAACCCGGTCAACTTTGGAGCGTTGTAACAACATTTTAAATCAATGAAATTTAGAAATATTATGGGGGAAAATCTTTGTGAAGAGATCCTCTACAAAATTGTATTGACGTAATTTTTTGGTAAACTCAGTAGAAAAAAAATTATTACGTTAAATAGGAAATTTGTAGGCAAAGTGATTTGCAACAAATTATGACTCCACAAATTTTTTGTAAGATTAATATTTTCCGAGATATCGCGAAAAACGTGTTTTCGTCCCTTTTTCCAAGATGGCGACGACCCCACAAACGTTGGATTAAGCTTGTATTGACCCCCCCTATATGTTCCATGACCCCCTATAACGTTGGTATATCCGTAGATGTATATCCAGCTAAATGAACTAAATAACGTATATATGAATTACACAATGTTTTTATCATTCTAACTGACTTTCGTTGAAGCATGTGATGTGTGAGCATGGGCGTAGATCGCCCTAGATGGACCTTGTATCAAAATTCCAACCTAATTGCAGAGAAACCAAAATGGAGAATTCAATTTCTAATAAACAAACAGAAGCACTGGTATTTAATAAAATAAAAACGATAAATGCTCTTAGGAGCTATATAGCAAAACAATTGAAATCAAAGAAACGTTCTCAGTTGGTCGAGATATTTGGCCTCTACAGATAATAGAGATAAATCTGAAAGCTGTTCTTGTCCCATAGAGGTCTTCTGCTCTTCTGCTGTGTAGACCAGCATTCTGAAGGTGTCGTCTTATTGATCTATCAGAGATATTTACATTTCGGACTTCTCGTAAAAGGCTGTTGAGCTCGATACTTGTCATTGACAGATTTCTTAATGAATTTAATTGCAAAAACGGTCATCTCGAGGAGTTAAAACTGAAGGAGGTCCTTGTCCAGGCCTCCTAGAATGTGAACTGGTCTCTCGAAATCTTTGCATCAATCTGCCAATGGTTGTGTGCTGTACGCCAAACAGATTTGTCACTTCACGATAACTTTGACCCTGTCCAACTAACTCGGTTTTTCTTTCAGCTTCGCGTTCACTTAACGCGAAATTCATTTTTTATTTAACTAGTCTCGACTTTAACACACCTTGATTGACTTAAATTACTGCTGTCCCTCAGTTGGTACAACAATAGAATGACAGAAACATTAAAATATACAAAAAATTAAAATTTTAAAAAACTAAAAAAACAGTTATTTCGTAATAAGAAATTTTGCTACATTTTATCAATAACATTTAAGGTACTTTAACTTTTTGTGAAATAAAAAAAAAGAAATCCAAAAGATTCACATTTCAGGTTTTGATATTTAAAAAAAGGGTGGTGCATTATTTATGGCCACGAGTTTATGTGTAATAAAATATCTATCGATCTTGAAAATTAGCAGCGCTGTTATCAATAACATTTTTATACAAAATAAGCTCATGAGTGCTTATGTGGCACTGGAAAATCAAATATATATATCGTATCAACGTATAATTACAGGGATTTAACAATTGGAAGAGCTCTACTAGATCTAAATATAGAAAAATTCAAATAAGCCGAAAAGCAACAGGTGAAGGATCACCATCCAACTTGAAATTAGAAGATAGGGGTGTACCTCTTTGGGTAAGGGCTACAGTCACTTGATTTGAAAGTGTTGTAGAAGCTGGACCAAGCAGAGTCAGTAGATTATATTATTGAATATAAAGCTCAACAGAAAAGGATTTCTAATCGATTCACATTGACAATATAGAAAATAGTAGTGTTGAGAACAAAAATAGATTCAAAATGATATTAAAAGAAAACCTAGATGATTACTTCCTTTAAGTGACTTAACAAATAATGTATTGGGGGCAATTGAAAAGACATAAAACTAAATAGAGATATTGCTGTTTCAATTTTAAAAATTAGCCAAAACTTATAAATACATAGAGTTAGGAGTTTGATATTGATTGATTGATTGAATTTAGGAATTCCATATAAGTTCGAAGATCCAAACTTTAATGTAGATAAATTCATTTTAAAATTACAATAAATTGTTTATATAACTTGTTCTAACTGCTCTGCCAACTTCCAATATTTCATTGTACTAACTAACAGTGACAAAATACTCATAAAATTGACTGTTTTGGTCATTTTAACAGCAAACAGCAATAGTAACATTTTTTTCATAAGAAATGATAATCGCAAATACATGGTTTCAATTAGATGAAAGACGATTGTATACATGGAAAGGTCCAGGAGATAACCCACTTCATATAATTAGAAACCAGGTTGACTATACCCTAATAAATGGTGTTTGGAAAGTAACAACATATCCTGGCGCAGACATTGCAAAGGATCACAATCCTCTGATAGCCGATATTAAAATTAAACTCAAAAAAGTCCAAAAGAGTCGAATAAGAATTAAAACTGAAGTTGACAGTTCAAAAATCTGGAACACTTTCAAAAATCACATTTCCAAAAAACACATTAAAACGAATACAAGACACAAAAAACAACATTGGATGACGGACGAAATCCTAGATTTGATGAAGCAAAGATGACGACAAAAAAATATTAATAAAAAATATAAACAGATACAGAAAATAAACAAACAAAAAATAAGAGTGGCCAAAGAAAATTGAATGAAAGATATATGTATTGAAATGGAAGAGTTACAAGACAAACATGACACGTTCAATATGTTTAAAAAAGTCAGAGAAGTAGCTAGCCTATACAACAAGAAGACTCCTCATACCTTCAAGGGATTTAAAAGGAAAAATAATCATAGATGAAGAAGAAATTCAATCAACTTGATATGTGTATATCAAAGGATTGTATAATGACTCTAGATCAGAAGAACAAATGGCATTTGATGAAGAAGAAGGACCAGAAATACTAAAATCAGAAGTTGGACCTAAAAACATTTCAACAGACATGCTAAAGCTTATAAATGAAGAAAACATAGGAATATTAGTTAAACTCTTCAAACATGTTTATTCAACCGCTGAAATTCCAGAAGATTGGTTAAAATATGAATTCATAACTTTGCCAAAAAAATAACGTCCAAAACACTGTAGCGACTATAGACTGATAAGTCTTATGAGTCACATTATAAAAATATTCTTAAGAATGATCCACGCTAGAATCAGAAATAAGTGCGAAGATCAAGACGAAACTCGATTCGGGTTCAGAAATGGGTTGGGACCACGAGAAGCACTTTTTGTACTGAATATATTACTACAAAAATGCTGGGACCAACGGAAAGATTTTTGCAGTCTTTATCGATTACGAAAAGGCATTCAATCGAGTACAAAACGACAAGTTAATAAATATATTAAGGGAAAAAGGAGTTGATAGTTCCGACGTAAGAATTATCGAAAAATTATAACAGAAAATCGACAGAAGAACGCAAAATCTTAAGAGGAGTCACTCAATGTTGCATACTCTCACCATTTCTGTTTAATTTGTATTCAGATAACTTTGTGTCTAACTTTAAGCAAGTTAGACACAACTTATCATATGGAGTAGAAATTAACGGTAAACTTATAAATACAATTAGGCCAAGCAACGGGGCAGCCTGTATATAGGGTTTCGTGACACAAATCTTAACAGGTAGCGAGTGGTGCCAATCGATAGAGTAAGTTGCCCCCATCAAAACAGTATACTTTTAAACTCGAGAAAATCGCGCGTTTGTTTGTTATTAACAAAAAACTGTAAATTTTCGGACTTTTTTTGGTTTTTTATTTATAAATCCGAAAGATTTGTAGGAATCGTTATGGTTGTAATACAAAAGTTGTAGAGAATTGGATAACGAAGAAAATGAGCTGTCGCGCGACTTCGTAGCTTGATTAGAAGCTGAGAAAACCCGGAAAAACTGGAAAATTCTCTCTTTTTTTTAAAAATTCATATCTCCGTCAATTTTTGACGTGGAGAGCCGAAACTTCGCAGAATGATAGAAGAACATATGCGCTTTATGCATGCAAAACCCTGTAACTGTGCGATTATTAGTTTTGCCGTAACGGTTGTTTAAACAAATTAACGCGAAATTTTCCCGAGTCTCCTAGTGACACACGGATCGTTTAAATTCAATTTTGAAAACGGATTTCGAAAGAATGCGACCTCAGCTACACAATGTATATTCTGATTTTTCGAAAAAAAAAAGAAAAACTGTTTTAAATCCGACGTCAAAGATGACCGTTTTTCTTCGCGCGCCGCGAAATAGTCGAAGAGTGGGGGGAGCAGAGGCGGAGGAGAGCAGCGCATATATAGTAATAGCTGCGCGCTGCTTGTAGCATGCCGCCTCATTCGTTTTTAATCTTAGAATTTCTTTGCTATTATTTCATAAATCTCACTGATTTTTTTTACGATTGTAGCTATTACTATAAATGCGCTGCTCTCCTCCGCCGCTGCTCCCCCCACTCTTCGACTATTTCGCGGCGCGCGAAGAAAAACGGTCATCTTTGACGTCGGATTTAAAACAGTTTTTCTTTTTTTTTTTCGAAAAATCAGAATATACATTGTGTAGCTGAGGTCGCATTCTTTCGAAATCCGTTTTCAAAATTGAATTTAAACGATCCGTGTGTCACTAGGAGACTCGGGAAAATTTCGCGTTAATTTGTTTAAACAACCGTTACGGCAAAACTAATAATCGCACAGTTACAGGGTTTTGCATGCATAAAGCGCATATGTTCTTCTATCATTCTGCGAAGTTTCGGCTCTCCACGTCAAAAATTGACGGAGATATGAATTTTTTAAAAAAAGAGAGAATTTTCCAGTTTTTCCGGGTTTTCTCAGCTTCTAATCAAGCTACGAAGTCGCGCGACAGCTCATTTTCTTCGTTATCCAATTCTCTACAACTTTCGTATTACAACCATAACGATTCCTACAAATCTTTCGGATTTATAAATAAAAAACCAAAAAAAGTCCGAAAATTTACAGTTTTTTGTTAATAACAAACAAACGCGCGATTTTCTCGAGTTTAAAAGTATACTGTTTTGATGGGGGCAACTTACTCTATCGATTGGCACCACTCGCTACCTGTTAAGATTTGTGTCACGAAAAAATCCCCGTTGCTTGGCCTAAATCAGATATGCAGACGATTCAGTTGTACTGTGTGACGACTTGAATGGACTGCAATGCCTTTTAAACGCCATTGACTGAGTGGGAAGAGAGATGGGTCTAAACATTAACTGTTCTAAAACAAAATATATGGTATTTAGTCGCTTGCTGTACCAGGACACACAGCTACAGGTAAATGGACAAACGATTCAAAGAGTGTCCAGTTTCAAATATTTTGGTTGCTACATTACTGAATAACTGGATCCCGATAAGGAAATAAAATGTAGAATTGAAGTAGCTTGTACAACATTTTTTAAAATGAGATCACTCTTCTCTAATGATAATTTAAAATTTCAACTCCGGAAACGGATGATCAAATGTTACATATGGAAAGTTCTCTTATATGGTGTCGAATCATGGACTTTGAAAATATCTACCATGAATCGCTTAGAGGTTTTTGAAATGTTATATAGACGCATGCTCAAGATACCGTGGACAGCTAAACCAACTAACGATGCAGTTGTTAACAGAGCAAATACAGTTCGCGAGTTGGTGGATAACATTAAATGCAGGAAAATATCTTATTTGGGACACATAATGCGTAGTAACCGGTTTAGTATCCTCTAGTTGATTATGATGGGTAAAGTTGAAGGTCGTAAAGGAATTCAAAGGAAACAAGCCTCTTGGTTGAAGAATATTAGATAATGGACTGGGATAAGAGAAGCGGGAGAGTTATTTAGACTAGCTCAAGATAGAGAGAGTTTTGCCATGCTGATCGCCAACGTCAAGGGGACTTGATACGGCACGCGAAGAGGAAGAAGAAGACTAGTACAATAAATTAAAGAATTTTCCTATAATAATTCCAAAATAATTACCTTAATGTAATAGTAACAAACTTCCAAATTCATAAATTGTTGTGAAAATGTCATTTTTAATCTCTGTCGAAACAGTTAAAAGATGACTTTTACAAAGTAACGCGGTAATTAATAATATTTTCAAAATAATAATTTCATTTTTGATGGAACTTCCAATTCGTAGCAGTATACAATTTAATATTACTTATTATAATTTATGAAAATTAAAATTAAAAGCTGCCAATTTCATCAACATTAGCGATAATTTCATAAAATGATTGCTTGCATTTCAGCAATTTCCAATAATTGACTGATTGAGGTATCTCTTAGTCACTATTGTAGACTGCTTATTTATTTCCGTTTTATTTGCTTCTGAGTCTGCCATCAACGAAGTAGGAGACACAGAAGATGATATATGTGGGAAATCAAATACGATTAACACATGAATTATCAACATTTTATTGGTTTTTTATTAACATAATTACAATAATTCTGGCATATAAAAATTTATCTTATTCATCAACTGAATAACTTCATCAGGATTGTCATCACGGGGATAATCGTTGAACTTTTCGCGCTATCTATTCAGTGATTTAACCTACTACACCATCACTTGTAGATGGATAATTTGGATCATCAAACGGATTGATTAATCACTATCATCATTACTACTATCTATAATACTATCAAATGGTGTTCTAATGAAAGAACAAGCATTATCCATAGCTTCTTCATTATTGTCTTCATCCACCGCTCTCTTAAAAATTCTTTCAGCAACAGAGACATTTTAAGAATAGTATTACTGTTAATATCTCCGTGAGATAGAGTTTCGTTATTGAGAATTCATTTTCAATAATAGCATCCCTTTCAGTGGGGTGACCAATGGATAGGAATATAATAGACTAAAACCCGAAAATAATGGGATCAGGATGATCATTACAACAACAAACAAATAAAGAGATCTATTAAGTAAAACTGTTTTCTCACGGCTTAATCGCTCACCTCTTCGGCTAATTTTTTAATATCACTAGGTTTAGACTTATTTTGGCCCATAAATTCTCGCATTTCATTTCTTATGTCTCCAATTTCGTTTAACGATTTATTTACGTTCGTTAATTCCAAGACGATAGTATCCAAAGTATCTTTTGCTAGGTTCCTAATTTCATTTGTGTTTATTTGAGAAACCTTCAAAAAATATAATAACAATTGGTAATATCGAATAAAAAACGCAATGAAAACTTACATTTCTAATAAAGTCGTTAGCTTTACTTTCTTTATTCCGTAAAGCAATTTCAGTGTCGTTGGCATTTCTAATGGCAGTAGCAGCTTGCTGCTTGGCACCGTTAGCACAAGTTATCGAATTACCACAACCATTTTCACAATCTGCTCCTCCACAAATTGAATCACAAGGATCTCCACGTCCATCGCATACTAAATTGTTCAATTCAGGTATTTGGCTATTTAATTCGTCCAACTTTCTAGAAAGATTTCTCAATACTTCTTCATTATCTTCTCTTTATTTGCATTATACCAAAGAATTTCTGTTGAAATATTGATATACTCAATTTGCTATGTTGATGATGATCACTTCCACTGTTAATTGTACAGCCATCAACTACACTACGATTTATCATTTTTAATGATTATCACAACATCCAATTATTTTACAACCATTAAACTTTTAAAACTTGTGCGTGCAGATCGTCGAATGAGTATCCGGATGATTACCGAGGCTGTAAACGCCGATAAAAAAATGATTAGAAAAATTTCACACGAGGAATTACACATGACAAAAGTCTGTGCGAAGCTGGTGCCAAAAATCTTACTCCTGACTAAAAGATCATGCGTCAACGGGTCTGCTCTCAGATTTCCTTGAAAGGTTAGAGAAAGATCTGCTTTGGAAGGGACCCAATTTGAGTCGATGGAAGCAGTAAAGCAACAAACTGCACAGCTCCTAAAGGCTTTCACTAACGAAGATTTCCAGCACTGCTTCGATCAATGAAAAAAACGCATGGAAAGATGTGTGTTGAGGGTAGGGGAGTATATTAAAAGATAGCATTAGAATGTAGATTTATTTTTATAATAAAACCCTTTTTCGTAACTAGTCTCGTTATTTAATAGCCAGACCTCGTATTCACGAAAATCATCTATCTTCAGTTTACCGTGCCATAACTGCGAAAACTGAATAACTAGCATTATTCTTCTTATCTAGTTTCCGTGATCTGATTGTAGTTATAATTTCAAACCGTAAAACTAACCTCACTATTTTTCTTAAATTTTCGTTTTATGCAATTTATCTGTGGACAACAATAACCACATTTAAGGAAACTGTTTCTGCTTATCCTTTATTAAAACTAATTTTAGTTCCTATCATTAATTACCAATAAACTGAATAATTATAATTGTTATAATATCGTTTCCAATCGATAGACATTTTGACACACTTTTAAGCTAGTTTTTAATAACAATCACGTGCCATTAAAGTTTTCAAACTTTCCTTTCTCAGTTTCCCACGCTGCATTTTGAAAAATATCTGTGAGACGTATTCAATAAAACAAAATATGTTAATTTTAACGTTGCAGAGTCAGGTTGGGCTTTTAAATAATTTGTTTTTATATGATGAAGTATTATCTCTTGATCTACATACTTTGTAGATGTTTTACTGGTATTTAAATTAGTCGGTAACAAATAGGTATATTTTGTTATAATCATAGGTGTGTGTTGAAATGATCGACGTATATATCTATTTGTCCAACGTTACTTTCATAATTTTATCATAAAAAGTGGAATAAATGGATTTAATAGTCTATACTTGTATTTGCATACAGCATCCCAACAAAAATTACTGTGGAAATTTCTTAAAAAGTGTACAATTTGTACATTATGTTTTACACTCCACATGAGATTTGTCTACTTAGAACATGAGGGCTTAGGTCTATCCTTACGTGGCACGGCCAATGGTTTGAAGACATTTCTGATCTTCTATTGTCTTCCTTAATTGTTGATGTCTTAGATGCTTTAGTCATAATATCGAAATGAAATCAATGTGGTCTGTAACTTCACTGTGTTTAGGCTTGGAGTTGGTAGTGTTTATTATAGTCATATCTATTTTTTTCACTATTACTCTATCAACAATCTCAGCTTCTATTAAAATATGATAGCCTGAAATTTGCTCATCCACTTCTACAAGTCAATATTCTACAATGTAACATCACTTTCACCACCAGATTTTCTAGATTCATGTAAACACTAACTAGTCTGGCATCCATTTCTTTTCCCCTGAGGCGTATTAACAATAAGCAAAGTTAACTCTGGTCGACTAAAGGTTTAGGTATATCTACAAAGAACATGCGATCTTTATCTCACCTAAGGAAATTCTCGGATAGTGTCTTCTTCAAAAATTACGTGAAACTATACAGAAAAATTATCATGAGGCAATAAAATCTGCCAAAGATATTAATTATAATAGAAGACTAGCAAATTCTTGTGATGTTTCTAAAGAAACAAGGTACCTGATAACATTGATAAATACTTTGTATATCAAATTCTATAATTCCTTCTCATGATCCGTTTTCATATCTCCCTCATGCTAATGTTAACAATTTCTTCTTTATGCCCGTAGTTTTAGCAAAGCTCCGCAGTACAATTAATGACTTCAAAAATAAATAGTAATCTGGAACTGATGGACTTACATCAAAAATGTTTTCGAGTGTGCACATTAAATCACCTTACCACTTAGTTATTAACGTTTCATTTCACTTTTCACAATTGCCTTAAGGCGGTTATAATTATACCTCTGCATAAAGAAAGAGATAAAAATAAAGCCTCAAATTATCGCCCAATTGCACTCCTTCCCACGTTATCTAAGATCATAGAAAGATTGGTCGAAAAGAGGCATTTATCATTTCTGTTTAAATATAAAAAACTTACTACCTATCAATTTGGGTTTTTAAGTAACAAATACACAAATGATGTTATATCCTCCCTCCTAAAAACAACAACTTTTTGTGATTTTTCTAAGGTTTTCGATTGTGTTAATCGTAATATTTTAAGTAACAAATTGCAGTACTATGATTTTTGGGGAACACCGCACGCACCCCACCAACAGAAGTTAGTTTGTAAGGGTTGATACAACGATGTCATCTTGCAAACTAATAGAATTTGGAGTGCCCCAAGGCTCAGTACTAGGCCCTATTTTGTTTCTTCTGTTTATAAACGACATCGTCTATCTAGATATCAGTGGAACAATATCGATTTTCAGAAGGTACTAGTTTCTCTTGGAGGAACCCTTATCTCATGGGACTTCATAGGACTATATTTAGACGTAACCTAACCTAGTGACCTAATCACCCTTAATTATGGTTCGATTCTAATCTTCTCTGTTTTAACTTTTCTAAAACTGTTTTATCATATAAAAATACACTGCTGTCTTTTTTATTAAATAACACCACCATTGACGTCGTTGAATCTGTAAAATTCTTGTTGTGGACAATTCCTTGAAATGGATGTTACATATTGCCGCCTTATCTAAAAAAATAAGTTCCTTCTGTTTTGCGCGGAGATCAGTTTCCAAAGAACTGAACTTATCCACCTCCTTAACAGTTTATTATGCCTCTATTGAGTCGCATCTTCGATATGCCCTTCCTTTCTGGGGTACGTGTGGTGCGACTCAATTTGAGCGAATCTTCAAACTTCAAAAGAGAGCTGTTAGATATTTACTCGGACTAAACAGCAGAGCTCACTGCAGGGACTTCTAAATCTAAAATATTAAAAATTCTGACTCATCCTTTCTGTGAATCCTTTTGCCTAATTCGTAAGCACTCTTCTCCACTTTCAGAGAGGTCGTTGCATGGCTGACCACTTAGTCTCTCGTAAAGTAGACTGTTGTGTACAGTAGTGTCTGATTCATCATCATTATTTAAATTTTTTCCTATGAGCTAAACAACGTTGAAAATTTTAATCCTTTCATCTCACTGCAAAATTGTCCATCAATAATCAGATTCTGCAACTGGTTCCTTGACTTGAAATAATTTTATTTATAACCTTCGTTTCATATAGGCGTTTAACTGTGTATAAGACGCCTAGATCTAAAGACAGGATTAGAAATTATCTCCAAATAATTTCATGTTGTGAGATTTTAAAGGTGATGAGTAAATGTATATAAACGTGGTATGTAGATAAATCAAAATGCACCTCAATGACCAATCAGGAATGAATCAGACGAAGTGGTGACTTTGCAGATGGATAACACACAGTTGATAAAGAAAGTAGCTTTTCTAGACTTCTGTAGTAATCTTAAATCAAAAATTTCATTCATATCAAATATGGTTGCTACAAAATCAAGATGCTCATGGTTTAAATTCTGTGAAATTTTTACAGAACTGATACCTTATATTGCTAATCTGCCATACATGTTGTTAAAGTAGATGCATCTTTTATTGAAATGGTGAGGTAAAGAGACACAATTACGGGCCTTGGAGTGAAACAAATTTACTATTATTTGTGGAAAATCGTAACCAAAAGTCTCAACAATTAAATGTTTGAGCTGGTATTGTACATGACCACATTGTAGGGCAGTTATTTATTCCTACTTAGCGATAACCATCACCTAAATTTTGTGAACGATAATTTTTAAATTAGTATGGCGATACTTTTTCTGCACAGGTCTTTCAAATTGTGAAAAATAACTTTCCTAGTCTATTAATTGGTAGACCATTCTACCAATGTATAAAATTTTTACACTTCATATTATCGAGGTAGTTTTAAATATGTTCATTGAATCATAAAGAATAATTTTTTAGTGTTAAAATTTTTGAATTAATGTGATTATACAACAAAATTACTTACCCCGTTGATAAAAACTTCATACAATTTGACTGCACTATAAATTAAATTCATATAAACGTCGATCTTCACCGTTCGCTACTACAAATCGAATGCAAAAGCGTTTTTGAAATGCATAGTAGACTATTTCTTTGATCATGAAAATGAACCTACATACAGTCATCTTCGTTCCACAGTTTTTGGAAAAAATTACATAGTTACGCTGCTTCAAGAAACTTACTCGCCTGACTTGACCCCATGTGATTTTTCTTAATTCCACGAATGAAGAAAGAGAAAAAACTGAGAGGGAACTGCGAGCCATATCTACAGATGAGTACAAAAAATATTTTGAACAGTATAAGCGCCGGAGGAATTAATGTAGATATAATGGAGAATCTTTTGAAGGAGACGACGTTGTTCTGTAAAAAAACTAAGATTAAATATTTTTAAAAAATCATTCCGGTTATTTTGGTCCTCTCTCGTGAGTCATAGCAGGTAAAAAAAATCAAATATGACTATATAGTAAATTACTTTTAATGATTGCTTATTGAAATCCAAAAATCTTTAATATAATTTATTTCAAGGTTTGTAAATGTTTGATACAATATTGAATTGAGATAAACATTTCTCACAACATATTTTAAAGATCAAATATGGTATTTGAAATTTTTAGAAAACGTAAAGTTTATTAATACCGTAAATCTCAAAAAGGTTATATGTTCTACTTCTTTTGTATTACTTTTACTTCCTATTATTTTCTCTTCTAAATACTAAACTACATCTGCACCATAATTTTAATTTGAACAAATGTTCAATTATTATCCATAGTTCTATTTTATAATATTACGATAGGACTACAAATATACAATATACGAGTCGATGATTATTATAGTAAGGAGCTAAAGACAGTGGCGTAGCGTGGACTAATATTGATGTGGGCAAAGTCCTTTCAGCGAGACTACCAAACATGCTTTTAATACGACATGTCTACTCATGATAGTGGAAAAATACCAATGAACGTTGTGACAATATTAAAAAGCATAAAGATTGGAAAAAAAGGTTTTATTTTATGAGTTGAGTGATTTTATTTCTTATAGAATTAACATTCTTCGGCTTTTTGCTTTACTGAAGTCCTTTTCTATGGAAGCTTATAGACACAGTCAACATTAATTCTAATAGCATTGTAAGAGGTTTTTCTTAAAGCTCATAAGATTCTATGTTGTCTTTGCTTTCTCTTGAAGTACTAGACCCAAATCATTACAGTGATTCAAAAGCTAGATATGTATGTGGCAAATATTTTAAACGATTTATGTCGTACAAGAATCTAGAATTGCTTTAATATTTTCAGTGAATACAGTGATTCTTTTGTTAATATCTTCTATGACGGTATCAACCATTATGATAAAAAATTCCATTCTGAATATACATTTACAGCTTCATAGTTAAACGTTTCCTTTTTTGTGAAGCCTTTTATCTTTAACGCTTTAAAAAATAGCAGTCGAATGTTTTTAATAAGAAATTTATAATTTCGTCCATTTTTATGTTTTTATACGAAAACAGAAAAATTGAAGATTTACAAATAGTCCAGTGAAATGCTACAAAATTAGGCCTTACCTTGCGTTTGTTTGAGGGCGTAATTTTATTTTACCGATGTGTGGGAGGGTCAAGGAAAGCTTAACCCCAAGTTTGTGGGGTCGCAACCCTAGTCCCGCGGCCGCCATCTTAGGAATAAAGGTGCAAACACACATCTAAACTCAAAAATAAAAGAGTTATTTTGCATTTTATCAAAAAATTACAGAACATATATTTTGTTGCAGTATTTTTTGCAATTAGATGCATTTATGGAGGCTTGAGAGCGATCAAAAGTTGATACGGTGCGTAAATACTGATTAAAATCAGATACAAAGCAAACATTTGCAAACATTTCATATTTTTTTTTAATTTTTTATACATATTTTTTATCATTTATTACAACATTATAATAATGTGGCGTAATTATTATCAACTCTTTTCCCCGCCATCTATGAGGTAAAGTCTCATAGTGGCGTTTTTGAGGTATCCTCGGAGAACTTCTGGATGAGACAATCTTAGATAGTATTATATTCATTAAAAGTTTGTTTTCCAGCTATTCGTGTCAACTTCTTTTGGATGGTCCAGACTTTGATTTTGGATCTAATTCAGGTCAGTAAATGAAAGTTTGCGGAACGACGGGATTTAAAATGGAAGTTAAGGTTGGTAATTTGTCTTCGATATCATTCTCTTCTATTAATTTGGATATTTCCATAATGTTGCAGCAAGTTTCTCGAGAACAATGGAAACATACTGCAGAGCATTTAAGTACTACTTTTCTGCAGCTACAAATACTTCCACTGTTTTCCCTGCATTTGCATATTATAAACTTCATGAGGTCAGGATCTGCTGGGGGCTTGGAAGTGCCATGCTTTCCCCTGCCCCAATCTTCATTATGACTGTTTTTCCCGAGCCATGACTGGACCTGGTGATATAATCGGAGTCTGCGAAAGCGTGCTGCATCCTGTGTTGGAGGAAGCGATGATACGCTAAAGTACATTTTTGTTACTGCTTAGGTGAATCTGAAATTTTAATTTGCCCATGTTATAAGCTGCTCATATTGTGTCACATCCTGAGAAAGCATGGAGAAACAGTAAATTATAGCTATAAAATATGCATATCTAATACCTGAAAAACCTTATAGCTGATTATATAGGTTATTTTCTGCTTATTGCTGTAGGTAAGATAAGAATGTCAATGTCTTCTGCTAAAATGGTTACTGAATCATAGCGTTGACATGCAGTAAGTGCAGAATATACGATGACTGTATTTACATCGGATTAGCCTGATCAACATTAAATGTCCTATCAGAAATTATTTTAGAAAATACGAATATTTTAGGCTCTATGGCAAGGTCAAGGGACAACAATAAATATGTCACATTATGATAAATGTTAAAAAAAAATAAAAATAATATGAAATGTCTGCAAATGTTGGCTTTTTACCTGATTTTAATGAATATTTACACGCCGATATGTTCACTTATTTTTGTTAATAAATAAAATTGTAGATAAAGCGATTTGCTACAATTTATGTCTTAACAAATTTTTTGTGTGATTGGCAGTTTCAAAGATATAGTGAAAAAGGCGTTTCTACCTTCTTTCCTAAGATGGTGGACGCGGGACTAGGGTTGCGACCCCACAAACTCGGAGTTAAGCCCCCCTTACATATCTTAAAAGTTTCATCGCGTCTTCAGACAAACGCAGGGTAAGGCCTAAATTTTGTAACATTTCACTGGACTATTAGTAAATCTTTAATTTTTCTATTTTCGTATAAAAACATTAAAATGGACAGCATTATAGATTTCTTATTAAAAACATTAAACTATTATTTTTTTAAGATAAAAAGCTTTACAAAAAAGAAAATGTGTAACTATGAAGCTGTATTAATATTACAACATAAATAGTTTAAAATCTTTGCCAAATATCGAGATTTTGAATCACTGTATTGATTTAGGTCTAGTACTTCAAAATAGAGAAAGCAAGGACGTAGAATCTTTACGAAAAACTACAACTTTTAGTGCCTTATCTACCAAACTCCATTAAAGACGCCAGTCAGATGATTCAATACATAATTACACATCAACTGTACCCCCTACACATCCTAAAAGTTTCGTCGCGTCCATGTAACATTTCACTGGACTATAATGAATAACATATAGCTGCAGGCTGTAGATTATTGTTATTTAGAAAGCCGATGCCACTTGACACAAAAATATTACCACTTGTATGTGCTACTTTGAGAACCATTACCTCAGTAGGAAATGCATCGTGATGCTTCTGTTATAATACGTAAAAGCTAGAAAAGAATATATCAAATTGAATTCATTTAAATGCATTTAAATTTTTAATCAGACCTTGTAAATTTATTAATACTGCTTTTTTATGCACTAAGGTCAAATTTACTGCAACGTTGATTGAAGTTTTTTCACACTTATGTGAACATACGAGGTGTGATGAAAACATTGAGTGTATTATTTTAATAGAGTATCTAAAAAGTATTTACGGATTTTTACAGCAGATGTTGTTGGTGACGGTATATGGAAAACAACCGATTGTGCCCAAATTGATGCATGTTTAACGGGTGGAAATGAGGTTAAGGATTTGTGAAAGTTTTTAAGTATCTGTTAAAAGTTACAAAAATTTGATAATAAATGATGATTTTTCACTAAAGAAAATACTATAACGCTCACAGATATACGGAGATATTTATGGCAAGGATGCTGTAAATCATCGTACCGTGCGTAGTTGGTTTTAACGTTTACATGGTGGAAATTTGGCTGTGGAATTTTACCCTGTTCCAATCGGCTTCTGAATGAAAAATCCAATAAAATACTGCAATTAATCGAGATAGATTAGCGTGTAAGCTATAATAACATAACACTGGAAAGCAGCCATCAAAAATTTGGAATAATTTGAAAAAGGCTGGATGTGGAAAATTCATCACGAAATTTAATTAACCGTTTTGAAGTAATATGATTTTCATCTGCTTTGTCGAGATTTTCTAGAAAATTTTGTAGTAGATTAGATTATTATTACTATTTTAATTAGGTAATTATCCTGTTTTTTTTTGAGACCCCTACTATGCCAATTAAATTCACAGTACAAGGGAACTGAATTTTGAATTCGGGTATCTACCAAAGCACAAACGTTTCCAATCTATATGTTGCAGGTATATTGTAAAGCCGTGACTTTATAATGTTATTAGTAGTATTATAATTATACGGTAGATTGTCAATCACTTCACTTCTTACAATTTAAAGCCTCATTTTATCACGAGGACGTTATGGTAAAATTATAAAGGGAGAAAGAGATTCGTTGGAAAATTTTTAAGTAGGATAAGGGAAATTTGTTAAAGGAGAAAGATTTGCTGGAATTGGTCCTAATGTAGGTGTTGCCCCTCTGCAGGGCTAGGGTTGTGAAGGTTGGTTGCGGTTGTGTTTGCAGTCCTGGATGGAAAGAATGAAAAGCGAACGACCATTGGCCAGAAGAAAATGAAAATAGATCTCTAGTAAGGTAAAAACGATTCTTCTCGGTTTTGGGATTTTTTTGTAAGTTTTTGGTAAGTTTTTTTTGTTTATTTTTTGAAAAATTTAAATGGTAAGGGGGCGGATACAGCTACTGCTGCATTATTCCCTATCGTCGGCCATTTGGTTGATGCACCGGTTCACCAGGTTACAGGGAAACCGCAGAAAACCTGCAACACCGACAATCGACGAAGTGATGTGAAAGGGTTTTATTTTATAGATATGGGAGAGTTGTCAAGGAAGTTGAAGTATATTTCAGGGAGGTCTTCGTATGCTGTTGTTAGCAGCCAGATAGGCGGATAGGTGAGTTTTATCTTGGGCCTTAAGCCGAGGGGCCGCATAAAACGGAACCAGGGTTAGAAGGGTTTCTTTGGCAACGGAATGGTTTGAATCGACTGCTCGCAAGTCAGAAGTTTTTTAAGGAGATAGTTGGGTAAAGTGCTGTAGACGTTTGCTCTATAATCGATTATGGAACGGATGTATGTTTTGTACATATGAAGTAAGGTGAGGGGGTGGGTTGGTCCAAATTTTCCTTTAAGTGTGAGTGAATTTCACTCCCAAATAGACCGCTAAATCTAGGTACCTATATAATGAGGAAAGTTGTCAGTGGGAGTCGTTCAGCGCTCTAATTGCTCAATTTTTTTCCATCTGCTTTTTGCAAAACTATAATATTAATGGCTTCTCCAACAGTGTCTTGTTACTTCTTTTATTAAGTGATTTACTATCACAGTAGTATAATAAAGTCTGTGATTTTTTTGAATATGCCTATCTATTTACTATTCACTCTATGATTGCAAAATTGACATTTGAAACGGACCAGTCAGAGAGCAAGGTTGGTGGAGGTTGAGTTGGCCGGAAACGTTGTTGCAACAGACGAAAGGTAGCAGGCCGTTACGTCACATAATAAATGTTTACGTTTGATTTCTGCCATTTATGCTTTATCTTTATATCCGTTTTTTTTTGGTTGGTTATGCTTTTAAATTTTAATATAATTGAGATTGGAATTGAACACACTGTATACTATTGAATATTTTAGAAGTTCTTTTTCACATTATGGATATATCATCCAAAATGGCCGAACAAAATCCATGTCATTGCTATGTTTACGTCTGTCAACTTTTAACAGATGACGTCACGCATAGATCGAACAACAGATCAGAAACCTTCCAGAATGGCGTTGGTGCAGACAATGGTATGGGTATGGTATTTAATGTAGCAGTTGTAGATGAATTGAAGTATAAGTTTTATATCTTAATTCATTATTCAACATTCCAATAATTTGCGTTGTACAAAAGTGTAATAAGTTGTCCAGGGCGTTAATAATATTTGTCATTTTCTTTAAAATTTACCCTGATGATAATGTAGCGCCATCGTTATTTAACATATTTCAACGGACTTTTCAATTCCACAATAGTGTCCAATGATCATGCGATATTACAGTGACACTAAAACGACGCCATTAAATCGATTGACAATCAATTAAATTATAATATCACTAGTAATTGCGACATATACAAAATAGATTACAATTTGATGCGATTATAAATAATTGGTTTGATTTATCAATGCGACAGAGGCGGAATAAAGGGAAGGGAAGGGAGGAGAAGTTTCAATAAATTTTGTACATTTAGATGGCTATGATTGGATAATTTGGATATTCTTTAATAATTTATGTGCTAATACAAATCTCGTAAGAAGATCTAGTATCAGTAAATTAGCAAAAAGCAAAAAAAAAAACAAAACTGGTGCAGTAAAATATTTATCCAAATCATGACGCAGAAAACTTACATCAACTGAAGAAAAATCTTTGAATGTTTGTGTCATGTTAGAAGTAGATCCACATTTCTTAAGTAGAAAAATTACGAATTTTAGAAAACATACAGTAAAGGCGATTACTATCTTTTAATTCCTGATTATTGGCAGGCTTTGTTTTATAAACGATGTTTTTTAAGTGATTCCATAGGAAATAGTCTAAAGGATTCATGCCGGGTGATCGCGGGGGCAATTCGATAAAACCACGTCTTCAAATCCATCTTCTGCGAAACACATTATTTAGGTATTGTCTCACCAGACACGCACCATCTTGTTGTAGCCCAATATTGTCGTTTAAATGTAATTGAAAATACTTTGGAAATATCCAAGTCAACTTAGGTATAATACTATTTTCCAATAAATCCAAATACGCCGAACCATTTGAGTAATTAATTATTTTGTTGCCTATTATTCCAGCCCATACATTCAGTTTTCCGGGATATTGAGTGTGGGATGTTCATCCATCCAACGAGGATTGTTACGTGACCAGTATCTACAATTATGGCGATTTTCGTTACCATCAATACAAAAAGTGGTCTCATCTCAAAACATAACATTACTTTAAAAATTTGGATCGTTTTGATTTTCCATCATTAGGTCTGCAAACTTTTTTTCAGATAAATGATCCATTGTGACTTTCAATAAACTTCCAACAATAATAATTTATTAAAATGTCAATTTGTTATTGTTGCAGTCACCTAAATGTAGCTATAAAGCCGAAATTATGGCATATTGGTATAGGAAACATTAAATGAAAAATAATAAGTATTTCTTAATGATTTAAAAAGCGAAAAATATACAGGATGATTCATGTGAAATAACAAAGTTCATTATTTTTTCGGAAAAATGACAACAATGTAAATAACACCATAATACCGGCCGTATCACAACACACTTGTACACAAAAATTTATAAAATTGTACAAGCCCTTTCCGAGATAATTGAGGCGTTCCACTCTATACATTTTGATTAATTTAAATTGTTTTGATAAAATATCAATCTATTTTTTTAAAAAGAAACAAAAACAAATATAACTTTGAAATTAGACAAAATATATGTCAGTGGTTTTATTATTTTTAAAAAGTAGAATGAAAACCTCAAGTGAAATACTAAAAAACTTAAAAAAAACTATTGTTGGTCTGTTAACAAATGAATGCTATTCACTAGTAAATTAACTTCAACGGATTCTCAAAGCAACTGCTGAATAGGTAGTTACTTTGGAAAGTCGCGTTAAAACCTGGTTTAGTAGGTAAACACGTAAAGTAAATGGTGGTAATTGTGATTTTAACCACATAAATAATTATATATACACGGACAATCAGTAGTAGACTTTGTTTTTTTGAAATTTACAAGTTAACAAAGTTTGAAGATATAATAATTGAAAGCTAAATATTCTCACGTTTGAAATAACGAACGTGCAGATTAGCAATTGATTCAAATTTTAAAGTACAATAAAACATTTCAAATATATTTACTGAATCACCATTTAAATTATTTGAAAATGAATTATCATTGTTGTTATATTTTTTTCCTTAATCCATCGAATTTAGAGTGAGGAAAGTATATATTTTTGACTTTAAATATATAATTTTTAAATTATTCATCAGATCAAAAAAAATATGCTGTTTGAAAGACAATTCAATATGTTTTCATGTGAATATAAATTTATGAAAACTTATTTCGACTTCCTATGTTTAACATAGTGAAATTAATGCATTAAGCAAATAGAAAGTCTAGCTCATTGCATAAATGTTCTATCGGATCTAGGTCAGGACTGTGTTCTGGCCACTATTTAACCCGAAAACCGACTTCAATGTAATTTTGCACGATTCTGGCGGTGTGCGACCTTGTATTGTCATGCATAAAGTTAAATTCGGCTCTAATCTAGTCGAAATAAGGTACCCCATGAATTGCTAAAATCTCTAGATATATCTATCAGCCATTGAACCTCTTCTTCCGTGAATACGGTCGTTCCTACGAATGAACACCCCAGATCATGCAGGAACCACCTCCATAAGCACTTCGCTCTTCAAAACAGCAATCTCCCTCTTGGTCTTCGGTAAACTTCCCTTCTGGATTCTCATCTGAGAACAGAATTGATCCCCATTGTTCTAACGTCCAATTCAGATGATCCTGTGCAAAACGCAGGCATGCTTGCCAATGAGCTGGTAAGTTTTGGACCAATTACAGGTGTTTTAGGGGTCAGGTTATTTTCCTGTCTTTGTCTTATAATCTACTGACTAATAGTTACTCCTCACACATCACATAGCTATCGTTGCACTTGAACGGCATTAAGGTGACGATTTCTGAATATTGTTGATACAATAAAGCAGTCATCACGGTTGTAAATCGCCGTATGCCTGTTCCAGGTCGCATATGAAAGGATCCAGTCTCTTCCTAACGCTGGAACACTCTTCTAACCGCTGCGCGGATAATATCCAATTGTCTAACAGTTGCTCGCCGACCAAGTCAATTTTCGACTAAAGCAATAACTTAAGTTTAGGTCTGGCGCCGCCACTGGCTGTGTGTTGGGGCATTTTTTTATTTCGGCAATACTAAGTGTCGAACATTATTTTTAGAATCAGTAGTGTAGTAATTATTTCCGACAACTATCCTAATCTAGCTTATTTAATTTCCATCTTCCTATTCGAATATTCGGTATGGCGTCTTTAGCTAACCAATAAATTACTTCATCTCGAGGATGTCCCTTGCTGATGGACAAATACCGTGGATCTGAACCCAATCGCAGGTTGAGCTAGCATTGCAAATGTTACCCTAAATCAAGGGTAATCAAATCACGGCAAATAGGTATGCATTAATTGTTTTATATTCACATTATTTGCCACAGAAGATTTTTAAATAGCATGCCTATGGTAAAACGGATATTGCCGCTCGCCATATGCAACAACCATCCCGGGTATCAAATTTTTGTTTATTGCTCTTTACTTTTATTTTAATATTTTAACACCATTCAAGTGTAATAATTATTAGTGCCTAATAAATTTTAATTATTATCAGGTGGTATTACTCACTAGATTCTGGCAAACATAATTTTCTAACATTGTTCTTTACATCACTTAGACTGCATTTCATCAAGAATCCAATTTACTTTGATGAGTTACCTTGTACGTTCCGACAGGTAAATGGGTTTCTTGTAAACACAAATAGACATTATTTATACTCCTTTATACCACTTTAATGATTATGCATAAATTTTTTTTCAACCTGATTCTCGACGCTGTTTTAGGAATCAGCAAGTAATACCTATTATTATGAACATACTATTTCTATTACGTCATGATTAATCTTGTCTGTATGTTGCGTTTTATGTCGTTATTAATAAATCTATGGAAAATTTTATGTTATGCGATAGTTACATGGTGAATCATTAATATAATAATAATAATAATAATAATAATGTAATTGTTATTTGTTTCAGATCACCTTATCTTGGAAACGGACCCAGAAAAAGGAAAAGGGGAATACGCGTTTGATAATCCTGGTTTTAAAGGTAATTCTTACTACTACTTGAACACATATTCTTGGGGGTATAAGAAGTAACATAGGATACTTTTTATGGAAAATAATTATTTTTTACGAAAAATAAAGCATTATCTGTCAAAAAATATTAAAATCTAACTTCTTTAACGCCATCTAGCGCTCCACGTTACAACTCTGAGTACTGTTTTACCAACGGGCACGTCAATATCCTATGCAAATGACTATTCGTAAAAATTACGAAGTGGGCGACATCTGTTAATTTTCTTTCAAACTTCAATAGAGGTGAACAACAAAGCCTGAATACTAATTAATTTTTTTGTTTTATAAACAATAGAAAGTGTTATTTGAAATTATAGTAAAATAATGTATCTGTTTAAAGTGCTTTTCTGAGATAAAAACAACCACACATCCATAAGGTGCACTTCGAAAACAAAACGTGGTAAAAGTTTAGTGTTACAAATTTACTAGTTGTTAAAATTCTATTCTAGTGCTTTTTGGTAGTTTCGTGTAGATATTCTTCGTCTCCTATTTGCATGAACAAATGTATTTCTAACTACATCATTCAGATTAATTGTTATCTCATGAGGCTGGGAAGTTAGACCTGATGTATGTAGACACAAAATTTTAATGGTTTTTGAATGTGTTCCTTCTAGGTTACATAATACAATATGTCCCGCTTTAAAAACTGCTTCACCTTCTTTTAGTGGTCTGCTTCTGATTCCAATGTGATGTTGAAAAGGATTACTCCATTCTTCATCATTTTTCACAGACTTTTAAACACAAATTTTTGTTCTAACCACCCAAACACATTTAGAATATAACGGAAATTACAAAAATAAAGAAAAACCTACCAAAATCACTAAAAACAATATCAAACACCCTTACAGATAGTTATGTTGTTCACCGCTATAGAAGCCAAATTTAGCGCCATAATGACTTTCGCCAATAGTTTCAGCTGTTTGGAATTTTTCTATATTATTTATTGTTATTTTTTTTATCATTATATATGCAGTATAAAACTATTTGAATTTTGGAGATCATTTTTATGGTTAGATGCTATTCATTATTTTTGACTTTACTCTATGGTTTTAATTGTGTCGGTTAGGAAGGAAGTGCTATCATACCTCATATTCCAATTAATCCAGTGGTGGATTTACCAGAAGGCTGAGTAGTCTGTAGCCTAGAGCGGCAGATTTTATGGGGCGGCAAATTTTAAAGTTAGAATTAACAATATTTCATATGACAATATAATTAATGATTTTGCGAATTCAAATGCCGCAAAGTAAGTTTTTTTAATTAAATTTAAAGTGTAAGTGTTTGATTATTTCCTTAAATCGAGGATCTTACGTGTCAATTTCATTGATTGAAATTGCAATTCGAATAATTTCAAACTAAGATATCGAACTTAAGAAGTCTATAGAGTCGACAAAAGATGAATAGTCTACAGGCATCAAATCAGTAAATCTGCCATTGAATTATTCTCACTGACCTTTTATTCCAATTCAAAAGGGTTCAGTTTCCCGTCAAGCTTAGCTTCGCTGCTATTCCAAACAAAGCACAAGGGCAAACCTTACAGGTAGCGGTGCGTTTAGAAAAGCTATGGTCAAATATAATACCAGGTCTGGCTATTAAATAACGAGACTGCGCGCCTAGAGAGCCCCCTAGGCTGGTGAGGTAATAAACGAGTAGTGCGTTGGGTATCTAGATATCTTGTCTATGCATCTTCCAAAACACGTTTCCGTCACTATTATATAGTATTGGTGCCGTAGCGGTTTGAAACGAACATGTTTTTTTCTCGTGCTTTAAATTATTGCAAGCGGCCTATGGGGACAATTCTCTATCTCGTGCGCGTGTTTTTGAGTGGTGTAAGCGCTTTAGTGAGGACCGAGAGAGCACTGAAGATGATTAGCTCCTAGGTCGCCCTGCGACTGTTTCAACTCCGGAAACAGTGACCAAATTGTGTGTGCAGAACGTCGAATGAGCATATGGAATTGCCGAGGCTATAAACGGTTAGAAATAGTTTACACGAGGAATTTCATATGACAAAATCTGTCGCGAAGTTGGCGCCAAAAAATCTGACTCCTGACCAAAACCTCCCGTATCATCGGGTCTGCTCAGATTTGGAAGGTTAGAATGGTTAAAAAAAGATTTGCTTTGAAAAGGACTCGATTTCAGTCGATGGGAGCGGTAAAGCAAAAAACGGCAGACACTCACCAAAGAAGACTTCCAGTACTGCTTCGATCAATGGAAAAAACGTATGAACAGGTGTTTTTCGAGGGGAGGGGAGTATATTGAAGGGGAGCATTCGAATGTAGAATAATTTTTATAATAAAACCGTTTTTCGTAACCATTATCGTTATTTAATAGCCAGATCTCGTATATGTAGTCTGTCTAATGCTTGTAATTTACACACGATGGAAAAACTAATAGTCTACAAAAATATCCTAGATTAATATTCTGCATCTGTATCTTTTTAAATTGTTAACGTTGAAATAGCCCAGTTATATTAGGTAAAGAAAACCTAACCTCGGAATGAAAGGATATAAGCTGTAAATTGGTGTAAATCTTTGTTTTGTTGTTCTAAATGTCTCAATAGACAAAAATGCTATCGTGTCCGCGTTTTAAGATATTGAAAGTCAAAGGTCATTGAAATCGTTTTTTCGTGAATATCTCTTAAATGGGATTTGCACCTATCATGAAAGTTGTAGAGTATAGAATTCTCTACAACTTTTGTATGAGTTTTTTTTCATACGATCAACCGTTTTTGTGATAGAGCTCAAAGAGTGCGCAGCGTATAAAGTCAATTATTTATTAAAAAATTATAATTATTAAACATTTCCCAGTATTTATGTACTAATCATTTCCACTATTCAACTATAGTATATTATTAATTCTGGATTATTTATTTTAGTAATATTTCAAGTTGAAACGACATTACATAAGTTGTCGTTAAAACATGTAAATTTTTCAATACCTGGAAATACCTGTCCCCACCTATCCTGATGCAGAAAATCAGGGCTACTATGTTCTTTAGGATGTAGCCAGTGCACGCTTGCCACAACGCTCCACTATATCCAAGTAATCCCGATGAAGAAAGCACGTACGATCCTGAAATTCTGGAGGGCTTGAACATGAATATGAGACCGATAATGACAATGATGACAATAAATAGAAGATTTTTGAGCGCCAACAAGAAGAAGACTACCAAGAAGAAGATAACTAATTTCCATTCACAATTTTATTAAAATTAAAATTATCAAAAATTTTTTTAATATTTAAAATCACATTTTAATAAATATTTAATATGCCATATTTAATGATTAAAAGATATGTGTGAAATATATTCCCTCACTATCTTTTTAATTTAAAATATAATCAGTATGCAGAATTAATCATATAATATAGTTAAATAGTTAGATATAAATAATCGAATTACTTATTTTAATTCAATATAAATAATTATTAATTATTAGATAAATACTGGGCATTGTTTGATAACTATATTTTTTTACTAAATAATGTACAGTTAACCATAACTCATGCTTGACCTTACATTAGCCCATATCGTCCCTTAGCTTACAATACCGCATAAGTCATTTTTTACCAACTTTTCAGGAAACGAAAAAAACTGTCTATTTTAAAAAATTGGGGGAATTTTTCTGTCGTTCCTTAACAAATACTCTGATAAGCGGCTAATAATTATTTATACTTATGTTAGGGAATAAGGTATTAATAGATGATTTACAAAGAAAAGTTTTTATAAAGAAATATTTCAAGAATAATTAACAATCGTTATAACATAAGTATCTATAATCTAAATCTTAAGATTCACATTATTGAGATCAATTGCTTAAAGTTATTTGGTTGACACACGAACCTTTAGAGCGTAAGTGCAATTATTATTTTTATTATAATAGGTAAATATTTTAAACATAGTCTTCAATAAACTGAATGAAAACTTCAATAAACAAATGAAACAAGATGTAATAGTAATAAAACTATAAAAATAAAAAATGATACTCGAAATCTCTAGTCTAATAGTTAGTTGCAGTCTTTAGCGATGACTGTGCGGAAGGTCATCATAAAAACACTGGTAACTAGATGGCAATACACGTTTTAGGTCTTGCAAATCTTCATACTTCCGCTTTGTAATTGGTATTCTAGCTGCATACAATTTCGGCAGGTGATTCATTTGTTTAATTCAGTTAATTGGCGTGGGACGATATGGCAACGGCTGAAGCTCGTCATCAAAACCAATTTTATACCAAATGGTGCCATCAGGTCTGTATTCTAACATACGTACATATGTGACGACTGGGGGACCTGTCTTTTTACCAGGCCGTATAGATTCATAAATTAATTGTTTCGAAAAGTCTGTAAAAAGGTCATATAGTCCATATAGCGTACAGTCATATATTTTATGACTGTACGCTGGGCACTCTTTGCGCTCTATCGCCAAAACTGTTGATAGTATGAAAAAAAGTTCAAACAAAAGTTTTAGAGAATTTTATACTCTATAACTGTCATAATAGGTATAAATCTGATTTAAGTAATAGAAAAACCAATTTTTATGACCTTTAACCTTTAAAATCTCAAGTCGAGGGCACGATAGTATTTGTTTCTTTTGGGACAATATTTAGAACGACAAAATAGAGGTTTACACCAATTCACAGCTCATTATCTTCCGTTCAAAACGTTTTATCCTTTGTTTTTGTGTTTTTGTTTTTCAATAAAGTATATTTTAAGTTTTTGAAACTTCATTGTATAGTAATTTTTAAAAATTGATAATCTCAGTCAAGCAATAAAATATAGTTATCATATTGATTCATTTCTATTATAATGATCTCTGATACTTATTTAATCGCTTAAATGCGAGCGAAGCCGTGGGTAAAAGCAAGGAACTGATAAAAAACATCGATACATAAAATTATTGATCACCATAAAATATTACGTTTAAATGTGACGAAATTATTAAAATTACAAGAAAGCATTTATTTTTGCACAAATAATATGAAGAATTACTTGCGTTTTGCGTTAATAAAAATTGTCCTCCCATTTTTTTCTATATCTACGGTTTATATTAACCAAAAGTCGAAAAAGCAACTATTCCATTAATAAAAAGTGCTATAGTTCATATTTCATTATGGATGTTCCCATGAAGGAGACCCGTTCCAATATGATCGAAACACGTCCTTCGACAATTTTTTTAACCCTTTTCTTTATTTGCAATCTGTAAAATTTTACAATGAGTATTGCTTAAACAAATATAAACCACACAACAACATCACTATAACTAAAATCTGTCAGGCAGATCACACGGAAAATGCCTTCTAAGCATTCGCAGCGTGGGAGGTCTTATTAGAGGATGAGCCAATGTGTTGGGATGGGTTTCCATGCAGTAAGAATATTTTTGGAGAAGTGAGAAATTTCTTCTTTAACTGATTTAATTTGGAGGACACAAGCGATAACGCTGTTGGTTTCGACCATGAGTGAGCGTCAAGTAACGACCGCCGTTGCGCAATGTATTGTTATTGGTTTTTTGGAATGGAAAGGCATTGAAAACGCCGAAAGTTTACGAAATCAATTTAATAGTGAGTTCCTGAGTAGGTCTGCTGTATTTAAATTGGCAAAAAACGTTCAAAGATGGCCGCAAAACAGCGAAAAAATGAGCCGCATGATTGTGGACCGCGAACCAGCATCATAACTTGTGCCGCGTAGAATATCTCATTTTAGAGGACAGTAGGATGAATGTTCGACATTAGTATTGGTAGTGTAGAGTCTATTATCCACGAACAACTTCAATAAAGCAAAACGATGGATCCCTAAACTGTTGAACTTCGGGCAATAATGTTTGTTCACGCAAATATTCAATATAGCCGCAACATGGGTAAAATATCACGCTCCCGAAAGCAAGGTGTCGTTTAAAAAATGGAGAAAGGAAAGGAGAAAGAGGCGCCTGTCAAAGCGAAGACAACCAGGTCCTGAAGTCAAAAATTCAACACAGACGACGAGGTACATAGGAACCAGCTGCATTTTCAATTAGTCATTCTGGATTTAACAAAAATAAAACATTCAGCCGGTAATTCACGGGTAGAAAGGATTTCTACTGCGATCAACGATGATACCTATGTACCCTTACGCGCGTACTCATCGGGACCTTTAGCGTATCAATTAAGAACTTTCCGTAACCTTACATGCAGCTGAAGATTTTTTTCTGTTAAATATACAATACCATGTTATTTAGTTTGAGCCATCCCGGAATGAGTTGAATTTATACGGAGTTTATTGTACATTACATCAAACGGACCCGGCACTACCTTGCCAGCTGAAGGTCATTACGTTCACTCCTAAGGTGAGTTCTATCAGGACAAGCAGAATTGGGAGGAATGGAATGATTAGTTGAAAATGAAGCTGGCTCCCGGACTACATACCTCGTCGTCAGTATTGAATTTTTGTCTCCAAGACCTAGTTGTCACCCTATATGCAGCTGAAGATTTTTTTTTGTTAAATATACAATACCATGTTATTCAGTTTGAGCCATCCCGGAATGAGTTGAATTTATACGGAGTTTATTGTACGTTACATCAAACGGACCCGGCGCTACCTTCCAAGCTGAGTTCATTACGTTCACTCCCAAGTGAAACACTAGTTGAAAATATGCAGCTGGCTCCAGGACTAATAGGAGTTTGTCGTACATGGCAGTGCGAGTTGCCCATGGAATTCTTGTGGGTAAAATAACATAGAAAAAGTTTTTGTAAATATTTAGGGTGTTTCATTAATAATTATACTAAGATTGAATAAAATATTTTTTTTAACGAGAAATAGATTGTTGTATTACAAATATTGTAAAACGATTTTAGCTCATTGTTTCAACACCTTCCAATAGTTTTTGGTACCTTACTTTAAAAGTTTTTTCTCCTTTTATAAAAATAGTAGAAGTGTGTTATAAGAATAGATACTTTATTATTTGTGTTAATATTGTAACAATCATTTCAGCATATTTTTTATCCCAAAGCTACATTCAAGTTCAGTTCTTTTCTAATAAAGCTTTGCCCAACTTTTTTTCAAATAACCATTTAGAGATATCAGTTTCATCATGTGATTAATCTAATAACTACGGCTCCTTAAACATAAGTTCAAACAAAAAGTATAATTAAACCTTTTCAAAAACTTAAAAATACGCATGCTCGACTCTAATTGTTCAAATATTTTGAAATTTGATTTATTACAGATGCTAGTTACTTAACAAACAAATCACTTGAAGCTCAAGAAGAAAAAAACAAATCAAAATGGAACCAATGGTCTCCTCTTTCTGTTTTGAACGTGAAGGAAAAATCGGAGAAAAAGAAAACTCTGGACGATTCCGCTTTAGGTGTATGTATGATATATAAAAATAATTGTTTTTTTATTTATTCCAATTATTAATGTGAATAATAATTATAACAATAATACTTAATTGTATATACATTTGCCATCAATATTTATTTTATTCGTTTACATATTCATTTGTTGAAAAAAATTGAATATCTCTTTATGAAAAATAATAGTTTCGAAGTATATTATATATAGTATATATATATATATATATATATATATATATATATATATATATATATATATATATATATATATATTATATATAATATAATCTACTATTGCGTTTTAGTTTTGGTTAAAAATATCATGAATTATTTCATTGATTCCAAAATATAACCTACAAGACCACAAATATCTCTGTAAGCATTTTCATGCTACGACCCAATAAACTCTGTATCTCAAGAAACTTTTTTTGGCATCTTTCAATATAGAACGATTTAAAAACCTCTAGGAACATCACTCTCATTATATCAATGATGCCATCTTACCTTCAAATATCTTCTTCTTCCGAGTATTAGGCGTAGTCGCCTGTTTTACCTTCGACATCCTTGCCTCCTATCCTGCTTCAAGGTTATCGCTCCACCTTTTTCTGGGTCGGTCGGTACTCCTTCGGCCCAACGGGGATTTATCGCGCGCTATCTTGACCAGTCTGTTATCCATACGACTTATGTGTTCATTCCATTCTTTCTTTCTTGATAGAACCCATTCGTTGACGTCATCTATTTTGCACAATCTTCTGACGGTCTCACTTCTTTCCCTGTCCAGTAGGGTTTTTCCCCCTATCCTGCGTAGCACTTTCATCTCTGCTGGTTCCATAATTCTTTTGGTTTTCGCCGTTTCTGGCCGTGTCTCTACGGTGTAGATTATTATTACCGTGGCCTTGTATATTCTCGATTTGGCCTCTATTCCGATATGTTTATTTCGCCATATGGTTTCGTTCAAACATGCTGCTATTCTTAAGGTTTTAGTTGTTTGCTCTCTTACTTCGTTCTCTACATCTCCAAATCCTCAAATCTCGATTCCTAGGTATTTGCATTTCATTACTTTGTGAATTATCTGGTCGTCTACGACTAGCTTACATCTTTTCGGAGTTTTGGATGAGGTCATACAATTTGTTTTGGATATTATCCAGATATTATCATATTGAAAGATTTAGCTGTGCAGTTAAACACATGTAAAAGACTTTGAAGATCATCCTCATTTTTTGCGATTAGAACAGCATCATCAACGTAACATAATATTGTAATATTTCGGTCCCTCATTTGGTAGTCCCTTAGCTTTCTTACTTTCTTGATTATTTCATCCCTAATGATATTGAAATGCAAGGGGCTTAAGGAGTCTCCCTGGCGAATCCCTTTGTGTACTGTTATTTGCTCCGTTAGCACTCCGTTCACTGTGGCTTGCATTTTGTTGCCCATGTATATATTTTGGTATATGGTTTTTATAGGATTTGTTTGTGGTACTCGATCGAAGGCTTTTTGTAGATCTATAAAGTACATAAATTCTGGTCTGTTGTACTCAATCGATTTTTCTGTGATCTGCCCGATGACGAAGATCGCATTTGTGCACGACCTTCCCGAACTAAATCCTTGTCGCTCAACTGTTAACGTGATAAGACTGTTTATTTTGTTTGTGATGACTTTTGTTGTGAGTTTAAGAGTGCTACCCAGCAAATTGATTCCTCTATAATTAGATGGTATTTTTTTATCTCCTATTTTCAACATGAGAATCGTAGTACTCGTTCTCCAATCGTCTGGGTTTTTTGATGTGACACGATCTTGTTAATGAGAGTTGTTAGTTGCTTGGCAAGGCTTTCTCCCCCGTATTTGAGTAGTTCATTAGTTACGCCATCTTGGGCTTTTTCTGTTTTTGAGCTGTCTGATAGCCGCTTGCACCTCTGTCAATTCAAACTGTAGATCTTTGTCTGTAGTTATTTCAGGCGTGTTTGGTTCGTTTCTATTTTCGTCTTCTCTCCCGTACAGTTCTTGGACGTACTTGAACCATGTTTCCTTTAGTATTTGGTTTGTCGTGAAGAGCTCATTGACTTCTTTTCTTTGTCTCTTTATCATTCGCCATATCTGTTTCTGGAGGCCGTAAAAATCATTCTCCATCTGTTGAAAAATTGTTCCCAATATTTGTTCTTGTTTTCTTTTAGTAATGTTGTTGTTTAATTACGTACTCTTTTGTAATCTTCGTACGAATTCAGGGTTTTTGACGTTCTGTATTGCAGGTGGGCTTCTTTCTTTCATTGTCATTTAGCTCTCACTTCCTTACAGAACCATGGTGTTTGATTTTTTCTTCTTTGTGAAGTATACTGTCCTGGATCCAAGTGCCTCGGATGCCGCTTGTTTGATGTTTGCTCCTATCTTTTTCCAACTGGTATTTACGTTTTTCTCTGCCTCGATTGGGTTAATGTTGTTTTTATCTTTTAATCTTTCTTGGTGGAACTTTTCCATAGCAGTTCAATATTGGTTTTTCTCTACTTTTTGTTCTACTTTCCTTTCTTTAAGTTTGTTTATTTTCATTCTTATTTTTACCAGTAGCAGACTATGTTCACTGCCCACGTTGGCTAAATTTAAAGTTCTTATGTCCAGTGCGTCGCGTGTATATTTCTATTTGTTACTATATTGATTGATTCAAATGTAAACGAAACTACTCCAACCAAATAATATCCAAGAAGAGATAAAATATTTGAACTACATTCGGATCATAGACTGACATCGAGAAAGCACATTTTCATGAAAAGGAAGCATCTAGACTTTATGTTACATAAATACTGCTGGCTAATCAGTCGCAAACCACATCTATCCTCAACAAATAAACTAGTTTGGATGAATGGGGTTCAGTATACAATTCGAACATGGAAATTCTAGAAAGGTTTCAAGTTAAGATGATCAGGAATATTTCCCTAGGACTCTGATTTATACCTAACCGATCTTCAAGTACCAGCAGTAGAAGGGGAGGTGGTTCTCTTGTTCAAATTATAGTGTGAAATTTGACAGTCTATTAACCATTTATTCTCGTTTAAAGTATAACTAACTGATCTAAATATGTCTTATTCGGTGCATTCCACTAAGCGTTCACTAAAATACTCTTTTGGACGACTACGATCGTTGTGGTCGCGGAGAGAACGTCACTCATGACGAAGGTTCACAACGACCCTTGTCAAGAGTCTCGTCAAATTGAGCGTTGAAAGAACTAACGGGATTTTCAAAACTCAAGCAACCCAGATTGCAACCATGAGAATCTATCTCATCATTTGATGCAGTATGGTATATTATAAGTACTTTTGAAGCATTCTTGTGACGCACCACCAATTATTTTACTATCGCCTTAGCAGATGTTTTGATTTTACTTCAATCTAAATCAGTTAAACATTCCAGTAAAAAAATCAATAACTTACAAATTATAACATAACCTCTTAAAGCTTCCCCTTTTTTCTTCTGTTTTGTCATTAGTTAATATTTATCTCAACGTTGAAAACGCCACGTAAGCCATTCTAATTGGTTTTTACGATTATAACGCTCTGGACTAAGTGGAACGGGAAAGATCGTGGTCATGAACGTCGTGAGTGTTCAGTGGAATGCACCATACTGATATTTAACCCCTTCATTGGCGTTGTTCCACAAGGGTGTGAATTTATCTACTTAAAAATCTACCATCAAAGAAACATAATAATATGCTGATGACTCTACTGTGCTATCATCTCACACTGATCCAACAATGGCCTCCAGCATCCTACAAGTTACCCTTAATAAATTTCAAGCCAATAAAGCAAAAAAATACATAAGCATTGTTCGCAGTAGATATCCTGAACGTATTCTGTTATCAATAAAACATATTCAGGATTTAAAATCCTGTGTTCATGGAGCACAGATTTCTAATTCCGAACGTGTTCTGAATACGTCCAATGTATCCTCGGGCCTGAGTAAGAATTTTCAATCCGACGAATGTGCATTCATCCTATTTGGCATTTTTATAATATTTACCACCACCACATTTAAGTTAATATTTGTCTTAACGCTCAAAACGCCCCTATTGAGCCATTATGTAAAAGTCAATGTGCTTTAAATACTAATTGATATTTTTATTTCTAGGAAAAGGAAATCAAAGTTATATCTTTGAGAAGTGAGGATTTTACAGGTCTTGGTTTCAATATATGTGGCAATATGAGGGAAGGAATTTATATAAAAGATGTATTACATCGAGGACCTGCTTTCGATTCTGGGAAATTAAATTCAGGTATCTAATAAATATATTTCGTTTCACTTATTTGCTGTATTCGAATGCTGTGCTAATAAAGAAACATCTGTCAAAAATGACAAACCACAGAAGCAGTCTTATTACTGTAGCCTCTCAATATAGGCGTTTAATCCTTCTGTAGAAGTACTTCATACTTGTGTTAACTAAAGAACACAATACAGGTAGAAGATGGTTTTGTCCACTAATAGAAATGCCGATAAATAAAAACACCTTAACAAATAACATTTATGTATCTTGGTAATAAAGACCGCTCAAATCGCTCAAAAAGCAATACTTTGGTTGCATATTTCGAATTTTGAGTTATTTTTTCCAAATCTAAGCTTGAGTTTGAAAAAAATAAACCTGATAAAGAATCGAACAGTTATTTTTCTGCATTAACAATTAACCTTTGAATGCCGATGGGGGGTTCTCAGTACTATATTTATATATACTATATTTTTGAAACAACAATAAAACTGGCAACTGCGCCTCTAGCTATATGCTAGACCCAACGAATATTTAAGCCACTTTCATAGTTTGGCATTGATTTCATTGTAAAATTCTTTTTCTTTTTTTTATCAAGTGCACATAGTACCACCTGGTTTGAGGTCAATATACGGGTCTAGCCTATTGTTATCCATTCACAAACACTGAAAATATTGTGCCAAAGGCGTCCGGGTAGGCTACTCGTAAAAATGAAAGAATTTTATTTTAACGGAATAAGAATAGGGCATTATGTACATAGTATTACTTACACTTATTTTTTATTGAATAGTATACAAAAAATACATTATACAGAAATTAAATTATAAAAAATCATAATATTCTTCGTCATCTGAGAATCTGTCATCTCCTCTTGAAGTTATAATTAACGGGTCGACGGTCCAATCGATCCAGTAGTCAAGATCCCAGATTTTCTCCTCTTCTTTAATGACATGCTGAACTGCTTTTCATCTGTTTCCTGGTGTCACTTCCTTAATGTCTTGATCAAACAGTAGATTAATGTATTTCATTTTGAATGTCGTGTTGTGTCTTGCTACAAATCCTTTCACTTGCGCCCATATAAGTTCTATAGGATTTAGTTCGCAATGATATGGCGCTGTGCGCAGCACAGTATTTCATAAAACGATGTTTGTGTAAATTTGCTATAGCTAATACTTCTTGTTTTTATCAAATTATCTTATTATATTTCTTATGGAGTCCTCAAGGGAACCCATATCGGCATCTACGTTATTTTGAAAAGCACCGGAATTCAAAGGTTAAATTTGAATTTATGTTCAAGAAACAAAACAATAATCTTGAAGTTAAAAAAAAACAAATTATTTTTGTTTAGTTTAAAGACTAATTTATGAAAAAAAAATTAAAATTAACAAATATGGCTCTATTTAATTTACTATTTCTGAGACCTTTTATGTATGTCTCTGTTTTTAAATCGTCTTGATTTCTGGTCCCTACTGTTATAAAATTTTTGAAAGATAGATAAAAATATTGACGTTTCGACTACTTGTAGACTTTTTAGTCAAAATATGATATTTTGATAAAGACTAAAAGTAGTCGTAACGTCAATATTTTTATCTATCTTTCAAAAATTATAAAAAAATCTAATTTTATAACAGAATAGGCCTAAAATCAATTTAAAAACAGAAACATGGCTCTATTTACACTTTTATTCGGTTTGATCAACCCTTTATTTATCATTACTTATGATTTATGGTTTTAGGCGATCGTATTAATAGTGTGACCATTAATTTTGAACATATGGTATACGAAGATGCATTGGCGATATTAAGTTATGCCAGTCCCTATGAAGTTGTGATCGAAGCAAAAGGTGGGAAGCTAATTCATAATATACCAGGTCAAGGAGGACAGCCTGGACATCCTTTATATAAAAGCTCATCACATTTGGATCTATATAATGTAAGTAATTTTAGTTCGTGTATTTGCTCTTCCAGTTATTGTCTAATATTTATTCATCTCGTCTTATCTCCTTGCATGTTATCCCTTTGGTATACAATTTCAAAAACTACTTGACAAATATGCTATCATGTGATTTAATTACTTTTTTTATGAGTCAGTTGTACAAATTTTTTCTTTTCATCTAAATTTCGGCGGTTTTCTTGAACGTATATATTTTTCAGATTCAGGTTTAATTGTCGCATCCATAAGTAGAAGTTTTATTTAAGATACTATATGCAGTTGTTCATTCACATTTATAAACTAACTACTTTGAGAGTTCTAAAGAAAATTTGTCGTTTAGAACCATTTCAAGTTAATTTTGTTTCATTTTATTAAAATCGTCGTCATCCTTTTCTGTCGTCTGTCATCAAGCCTATGTGGACATATGGTATAGAGCTGTGGGGTTGCGCTAATCTAATATAAATATTATTCAGAAATCCCAATCTAAAATACTCCGTCAACTAGTAGACACTCCATGGTATGTTAACAAATCACATCATTCACGTGGACCTAGGAGTGCCCACTGTATAAGAAGTTATCCAAGAAAGAATCATCAAACACCACAAAACTATAGAAACCCACTACTAGAGCAGTTGTTAATGCCAAGAAAAGCAGAAAGACTGAAAAAAAGTTGGCCAATCGACCCAATATGAGGTATAAGAGGTTAAATCACTAGATGTAAGCCTAACCAAGACAAGTTAGATTATCTAAGATCGCGAGAAAATTAACCCAGGGAATGTATAAAAAATTCTGATTGTTAATAAACACTTGTTATAAAAAAAATTATTAAAATCATCGCCATCCTCTTCCAACTTTCTTTGTATTTGTATTCGATTTCCATGAACGTGCATCGATTTGAATTAAATTTTGACAGCATGTAGGGAATACCTCAACAAGCAAAATCTACCCTACACCAATGTGCGATTTTGCACTAGGGTTGGGTTCCACCCCAACAATACATTTTTATGTTGAAAATAACTGCGGAAATTGATAGAGGACTAAATTTTAAGCAAAAAATATTCTTATAATTGTTTTCGAAAAATCTATTTTTTTAGTTATGTGCGATTGAAAATTTTCTTGAAAAAAAACACGTTTTTAATAGATTTTTCATAAATAACTCTAAATAACTAAATGACAGAAAAAGCTTATAAAAAAATAAAGAGATTGGGCATAATACAAACCAAGTTATGAGTTATTGAAGGTTGAATACTTTTATCGAACGAAAATTTAACTCAACGTCTAGTAACAATAAAACGGTCAACTTTTCGATGTAACTGCATATAATCTTTTTCAAAGTACTTTTTAGTAGCTTTGGAATGAGAGTTAGTAGAACTCTCTAGCATAAAAACTAAGAAAGTTATGGCCGAAATAAAAGTGATTTATATTTTTTTTTGTAGAAAAAAATTCATTTCCATACTAAGCAATAGTGCCCAAATTGCAAGAATGATAATTTATTGCATTTACGTACTAATAATGATTTCTGGAAGTTTTCTGGAAATTTTCGAAATTTTTAAAAATTTCTCATTTTTTTCAAAATTTCTAAAAAACCATAGGATATACATAAAAATTGATAAGAAACAAAAAGTAAGTATTTTTTAAATAAATATTTTGTTTTTTTTTAATTTTTTGTAACTTCTAAAATAACTGAGATATTACCTTACAAATCATACTCTCACGTATGACTGATACCATTTTATAACCTTTTAAACTCACCCTTTTAAAAATAGAGTGCTAAAGAAATTTAATCTTAATATATAAAAATTCATTGTCCGTGTGCATGTTCCGAATGAACTCAAAAACGAGTCAACTGATATTCGTGAAAGTTGGCATATAGGGGAAATGTGCCTATGATGGACCCCCGCCAATGATGGACCACTAGCTATATTTTCAAATTTACCGCGCATATTACACTACCACCATATTGGTTGGGTTGATTGATGCTTATAGTCAGTTGTTTACAAGCGCTCTTGCGAATCTAAACCGTTTTTGTGAAAATAAATAAATAAATTGAAATTGGTATGTATTGATATAACAAAGTAGCATGGCATGATGTTAGATAACTTTTGTTTTACTCTTAGCTAGAATCTGATTTTGTTACTACAGCTTGATAGAACTGTTGCATGTTGATTGGCGAGTAAAAATTGAGGTTATGGCGGAGAACAAAAAAAATTGAGATTTTTATCTGATTTATGCAATATGGCCTATGATAGACTACTTAACGGATCCCAATGATGAACCAGGGGTCCATCATTGGAACTGAAATAAACAAAATAAATATATTGTTTTAGTAGTTTTTCTTTTCCATTTATAGAGATGGCATCCAAAAAAAGACAACAGTGGGACGAGCATGATATGCGACAGGCTATTGAGAACGTACAAGATCACAGTATGGGCTTTAAGTTGGCTGCAAAGACCTTCAATGTTCCCAAAACAACTTTGCGAAGGCGTTTGGCTAAACAGGACAGTTCCAAGGGTAATTTGGGAGGACGAACCGCAATTTTCTCTAAAGCCATCGAAGAGGAGATTGCAGGATATATTATTGATATGGAAACACGTTTTTTTGGTTTAACCTCTAAAAATTTGCGGCGGATGGTATTCGAAGTAGCCGAAAAAAATAAAATAGAGCATCATTTCAATCGTGAAACAAAAATGGCAGGTTGGAAATGGGTGAGAGGATTCCTGAAGCGCAATCCACGAATTTCTTTGCGTAGTCCAGAAAGTACATCATTAGCTAGAGCCCAGGCTTTTAACAAGCCTAATATTCAAGCCTATTTCAATGCACTATCTAACACTCTGGAGCAGTACAACTTTCCTCCCGAAAATATATTTAATATGGATGAGTCAGGTTTGACTACGGTCCAAAAAAAATGTCAAAAAATTTACGCTTCAAAAGGTCGGAAGCAAGTTGGTGCACTCAGCAGTGCAGAGCGTGGGCAGCACGTGACCGTAGTGTGCGCAATGAATGTCATGGGCACTTACATCCCTCCTGCTCTTATTTACCCTCGTCAAAGGATGAACGATGAGCTTATGAACGGTGCTCCCGTTGGTAGCATAGCTTTCGTACAAGAAAAAGGTTGGATGACCAGTGAAATTTTTTGTAGATGGCTAAAGCATTTCGTGAAGTATACGAAAGCATCTAATAACAATAAGGTTCTTTTGCTCCTAGATGGGCACAGTAGCCATAAGAGTCTCGAATCTCTTCAGTTTGCAAAAGAAAATGGGGTAATTGTGTTCTGCTTCCCGGCACATTGTTCACATCACGTTCAACCATTGGACGTAGGATTCTTCCGTCCTCTTCATACGTATTTTGATCAAGAAATTCAATTATGGCTTCGTCAAAACTCGGGGAAGGCAGTGACTCAATTCAAAATAGCAGGTCTTCTCAATCAAGCTTATTTGAAGAGTGCTGTACCATCAAATGCAATAAATTCGTTCAAAAAGACTGGCATTCATCCTTTCAATCCTCATGTCTTCGAGGACTGGCAGTTTGCACCAGCTTTAGCAACGGATAAGCAGATTCCCGAGGCTCAAGGAGATATCATCGAGAACCAAATGGAATTAGAAATTCAAACCCCATCCACATCTGGTCTTAACATGTCTTCATCGTCAGTTCTCGACATTTCTGTGAAGGAAATTTGTCCTCCCCCTCAAACTGTAGCAATTGGTACTGGTAAAAAAAATGCAGAAGAAGGGGAAGAACTGGTCATTTGAATTCAACACCAGAAATTCATGAACTCAAAGAGAAGGTTATAGAAAAGGAAACAAAGATAAGAAAACAACAAGCCAGGATAGTAAAACGGAAACTTGTCATTGAAAATGACAGTTCTGATGAAAATGAATCCGCCTTAGAGAACTTTTTGGAAAAGGGTCAAGATGACTCAGATGATGATGCTAGCTGCCTTTACTGCAATGAGTTATTCTCGCACTCACGTGCAAAAGAAAAGTGGATTCGTTGTCAAAAATGTAACTCGTGGTGCCATAATGAGTGCGCTGGTGTTTCCTTCCATTGCAAGTCTTTTATTTGTGAGCTCTGTACCTAACGTGATGTTAGTTTGTTCTATATTTTTTCTAATAAAACTTTAAAGACATTTTTTTTTCATTTATTTTAAAGGGGTCCGACATGGGCAGATGTGTGCCAATGATGGACCCCTCGACTACTTTTTTAAAAATAGCTATGCTATTAAACAGGAAATTATTTGGCAGAAAAATCTTCCTATACTATAATAAACTTCGAGCTAAGTATATATTTTCATGTAAAAAAAATTAATAAGTCCAAAACTAAAAAAGTTGTAATGATATTTCCTTAAGGGGTCCATCATAGGCACATTTCCCCTACATGTAATTTGGTCCAACTTAAATTATAGGATAGTTATTATTTAAAGTAATGGTCTCAATAATTAATAATAAACTGATCATCAACGTTGATTGTTGTTATTAATCGTAGTTTGCGTACATTACTTCGACTATTTTTTTTTACTTCAGTTATTCAGAGAACGGCGACATTCATTCGCATTAAAAATTCAATTACTATTTTTAGTAAAATTCCACCCAAAAAATCCAACCTTAATGCCCATAGAAGAAGACTTGATGTGCACGTGTTGAAAGAGCTCATGAATGAGTCGAACAGAGAGCAGAAAGAAATGCAGCTCGAAGAATTCGCAAAGCAGAAATTCGTGCACGAGAACAGCGTGATAATCGTCGATAAGAAAATGCATTGAGAAACAGGGTGGCACGTCAACAACACATAGATTCATATAGAGAACAAAACCGAGAAAATCAACGAACCAACTGCGCAGTAACACGTGGAGCATTTGTTCGTCTTGCATTTAATTATGAACTAGACATCAAATACTCGGCTGATTTGAAAGTTACTATTGGTGCGATAGAAAAAATATGCAATTATTGTCAGGCGTTAAAATTTCGCAATGAAACACCCGGCATGTGTTGCGCATCAGAAAAAGTTGTTTTGTCTCCAATCCTTACTCCACCTGAACCTTTGAAATCCCTTCTTTCTGCCATTTCAAATGAATCAAAATTATTTTTGCGTAAGACACGAAAATTTAATTCTTGCTTTCAAATGACGTCGTTTGGAGCATTTAAAGTTTGTGATTTGTCATCTGATAGTCGTAAGTTTGAGACAACATTCAAAATTCAAGGTCAGCCATATCATAAAATTGGATCATTGATACCAATGCCAAATGAAGATACAAAATTTCTTCAGATCTATTTTATGGGCAATTGTGAAGAACGTGTAACAACTAGATGCCAGTATAATTTCATTGAACAAGCAGAAGAGAGAGCAATTGTATTGTCATTAGAATTATTTCAAATCAAATAACTCAGCCACAGCAACGCGTGGCCGGGTCTGCTAGTAGATTATAAAATTTCCTATAAATCTACGTTTTGAGCGACTAATTTTTTTGACAATTAACCAAGATATGGCCAAAAAGTTATATACACTAAATGCAAGAAATTGAAAATTTTTAATAGTACTCGTATATTGAAAAAGAGCGATATGAGTCCTTTATTAAGGCAAATACAAAAAACAGTGTCGTAAGATTATCATCCTTTGTGCCAATAGTAGATGTTCTAGATCAGCATAATAAAAAGGTATATTACCAAATTTGGCTTAGGAATAAAACTATTAAACCTACTGATTGGGGATGGATTAGAAATGAAGGCTCATTGGAACCCATTAGAATGCAGAATAGCCCTGCATCACAGGAACTTTTCCAAATGATATTTTGCTATTGCAAAAAGGATGCGGTACATCACGTAGCTGCCGTTGGGCTGTTTTCAGTGGTGGATTTACAGATTGGTCACCTCTAGGCTATTAATCTTCTGCCGGCTCACTGACCTCTAAAATTCGATACTTTGGTTCACAATTATACATATTACATTTCCTATTAAAAAAATCTCAACTTTATAATTTGAAAACTAAGAGTAATAATTCTTCATTATTTTCACAGCAAAAAACTATTAAAACAAATTGTTTTAAAAGAAAAGTTGTACCATGTATGCTACTTTAGTAAGGTACGGTATAAATATGAAAAAAGGTTATACAACGAGAAACGTTGATACATATTTTTTATTACACTGACAGTTACCAACAAAATCATTAATTATATTGTCGTACGAAAACTTGTTCATTAGTTCTGACTCTATAAAAGAGTCAAGACTTTGAACATTTCTTGGATTTAAATCGATAGTAAATAGTTTTTTGATTATTTTCTAGCAAGAAAAGCTTCTCTCACCTGAACAATTTTAAGCTTGTGTACACAGAGCAAAGTGTACACAAAGTAAAGAGTGAACGGTAGCTTTGAACTAATTTGGTTTCTAGATAATTAGGGTACAATTTTTCCAAAAAACTTTTCTGTTAGAATCCATGGTAACAATTCAATTTTGCAAGAAATGACTATTTCAAGTTGAATCCTTTATAGGACTCTGCCGTTTCGCCAACGCGGATATGAGACGACTGGAAACGTCTTAATTCTAAAGTAATCATTAATTCCAATATCTTCATTGGGGGTTTCATTAAATCTTCTAATTTGTTGTATTTTTTCGTTTCTCTAGTGTATTCTTTCTGTACGCCTAATTCCACCTCCATTTCTTCGAAAAACTTGAAGATCTCTGTTCTTAAAAGTCATCTTGTTAGTGTGAATAATACATTTTTTAAAATTTTGTGAATGGAAATTGCTGGACAAAATTTGCCGTCTCATGAAATCCGCCGCCCTAGGCTACAGTCTACTCAGCCTGCTGGGAAATCTACCACTAGCTGTTTTGCAACTCAATCTTCGGTGATTGTGCTAGTCAAAATTCCCAGAATTGTGCGCCAATAATGGATTACGAAGAGGGAGAGAACGAAAATAGTGACGACGATGATGAAAATTTTTAAAAAAGTGTATTAAGAATTCTTCCCTGTCATATAAAGTGAAATAATAATATAAAATTAACAATCTAATTTTCCTTTTAAATTTAACAAATTTCTTAAAAATGTTTCCTCTTAATAGATAATTTTTAAGGGACGTATAAGTATAACATTGTATAAATCTTGTAGACTTTTTTTATATATTTTTATTTTTTATAAAGGATGATTTATAGGGGTTGAAAATTTTAAATACATAATATTCAACGTAAAGAGGTCAAAAAAAGACAATTCGAAATAAATAAATCGAATAATTTTATAAATATGTCTGTAAATATTTTTTTCAATTCCTTCCAAAATAGGGGATGATTTATACGGGTTGAAAATTATAAAAACAAAATAGACAAAAGACAAAGTCAAAACAGATAAAAATATGTCCATTTAAAATAAATAAATCATCAAAATGAATTAGTATAATATATAAATGTAACTATAAATAATATAATTATTTTTTTCCAATTTCTTTCGAAATAAGGGATGATTTATAATGGTTGAATATTTGGGATGCAAAATATTTGAGTTGAACACAAACAAAAGAGTCAATTTAATATGAGTAAGCTACTACAAAGTAATTAAATAGAATTTTTTAATTTCATATTAACCGGGGGGCTTTATAAGGGATGAAATACAACAAGCAGTGTTGAAAAATTTTAATACTATATTAAAGTATTGGACAACTTTTATTCAAACTTCAAAAATATTTTTCTACTCATTAAATGCTTATACCTACTTTGCTATTATTGCTATTATACTATGCTAATTTTATTGATTTTTTGCAATAAGAGATAGTTTGCACCACCTGAGAGTAATAAGCACATATCAGCATAGTGTAGATTTTGAAAATGAGGGTAAGTCAAGCTAAATTCCAAATTTTCATGCAAATCGATGCAGGTTCATGGAAATCGGAGGTAATACCTCATTTTTACTTTGGTAGCCTGGACTATGATGACGAGTATCAACTTTCTCGTATTTTTATTATCGCATAATAAATATTTATCCCATATGAATTGTTGAAATTCATGAAATGCATTGAAAATACATTCTCACTTCTAATTGCTAACCATAATCTCAAGTATTCTGTAAAATTACAAAATTCGAGGTGTGTTTATTATTTACGTTGCAAACATTTCACTTAGCAGGAAGCATTATGGTTTTGTAAATAGTGTTTTGTGCACTTTTTGAATTTTTAATCACTAATCATTAATTCTCATGCAATTTCTTGAAACTTGGATCTGAATGTTTACAGGTATTTATATTTAAATTATTACAGATTTCTATTTTATCACCTAAAGAAAATAAATTTTTGTTTTTGTTTTGTTGACAGTAATTGGTCATCGAAGCCATTACTTAGATTTTTGAATAGTTAATATAAAATTTGAATTGAATTCCTCCAATGTACTGCCATTGGCGTTTATCTCAAAATTGATTAATGACTGGAAGAATTTCTAGAAGCCTCTTTCGGAAAGGCTTTCATCTGATGTATTGTATATTTTCAATGTCAGAAACTATGTTTAAACATTTTGCTAATAGAATTTTTAGAGCTAGAAGTCGCTGGGTGCTAAATCTGGTTATAAAGATGGATGTGGATAGGTAGAGAGACTTTTGGCGACCAAAAGTTCGCGAGTCAATTGTGTTTTGTGACATGAGCGTATTGTCAAGACAATTTGGAAGCTGTTGGCCCCTTTTTCAAGTCTCTTTGTTGGAAACCGTTCCTACATCTTATTTATACATAAGAAAATATAAGTTCAGCCACTTTTGGCATTGTTTTAAAAATGGCGCTAAAATATGGAACGAACATATTTCAGAACAAGTCATAAGTGACATCAATTCACGATATCATTACTATTAGCCAGGGTATTTGTGTATATTTCGGTATATAAGCTATAAAAATTGATCTTCATTATATAAGAAGTATTTGCAAGACTGAAACTTGTAATCACATTGAGAAAATTTTATACATAGAGGTTATATTAATATTTATTAAAATTGCCGTTAACTATTAACGAATAATAGATGGTGACTCTTTTTTTTGAGTCTGTATTTTACGAACACGATTCGTCTGATTCGAGTTAAGTAAATAGCAATTCATAGCAATGTTATTTGTTCTGGTCACTGTCTTAGTTATCTCATTCTGTGGCCGCTATTATTATGCGAAAGACTTACACTACTCACTTTAACTATCCCGATACAAAGTATCAAAAGGATGAGACTCAGTTCACATAATAAAACAAACGCACTGTGTCGGCGAAGGTGTTTTTTGGTAAACCCAGGTTGGGTTTGTATAGTCTTAGACACGACGTCGGTTGCTGACATAAAAACTAGGATTGTTTCTACATTTTCACCGTACCACATCGGTTTAATCTCAATTGCGAGATTCTCAGGTTCTCCTGGTGTTTGTGCCAGGTCTATTATTCGTCACCTGTCTATCGGTGATAATGGACCTATAGTAGTAGAGTCTGAAATTGTTACTTCCGAGCCCCTTCTGCGACTGGTACTTGTAATACGGTGTATACGTATTGAGAAGACCGCACTTGTTGGTCAGTTTCTGGTGGATGATGTTGCACACTTGATTATGTCGGTGCAGATAATGAGTATTAAGTCCCACACTACAAGCAGATGTTATGTTTTGAATGGTATCCGATGTTTGTTGGGTGTTCGGATCCTCAATAACATTTTTATTGTAGTTATTAGTGCTAATAATGATTAGCTATCATAAAGTGTTCGGTCTCTGGAAAGACAGTACCGCTAGTAAGCCATCTGTTTGAAGTTCCGTTGAGGTCGTGATTATGTCTACCGTTATTATTATTATTATTATTATTATTTCTATAAGTAATTATCAAGAGAAGGGTGGGTTATTCGTTCATTGGTGTAGTAATCCGATTCCGTGGTCTCAATCTGCCTACTCCTTGGAATGGAATAATACACTCAATGGTGGTCTTGAGCTAACTGAGGAGCTAGTCGCTTGGACTTTGTAATACACATATACCACATAGTGATGTGTGGTCTAAGTTTATAGTTATGTACTATACATAATTTGTTTGATGGTAAATACTTGATCTTGTACCCTTCTATCTTTGCCAAATCCGCTTTGTGCATCATTTAATGAATTTTCTTCTTTTGGTCTCAATTTGTTATCACTGATTTTCTCGTAAAGTTTCACCTATGTACACAGTAATGCCATTCCTCTATAGTTGCTTGTTATCTCCTGATTTATAAGTAGGTGATAATAATGCTATTTCCCAGTTTTTTGGTATATCCCAGGATATCCCAGGATAATAGGCAGTTGGCTGATGGCGTGCCACGCATGCCTATTCTCCCGGAGTACTAGCTAAATGCCGGACAATAGATTATTCTAATCTATTCTTAATCATTTGATTGTTTTATAAAATAGTTTCTGGTTTCTTTTGCTGTCTTTTTCCAGTTTGATACCGAAGTCTGTCCAACTCGCTTTCTTCGATTCAGCTACCACATATTTCACTTTTTTCTCTGCTGTTTGTATTTTTCATAGTTTCCTATTGGTCTGCTTGCAAGATATCGCTTCCATATGCCTTTTTTCTTTCTTATTTCTTACTTTATTTGGTTCGTCCATTTTCTGTTGATAGTTGTTTCACATATTCCACGCAGTGGCGGACTAAGCCCGTCAGAGGCTCGGGGCCCCTTCGAGGCCCCCCCCAGCATAAAAAAAATGTAGTTTTACAAGCTTTTTATTCAGTTTATGTTTATTTCGTTAAAATCTGGCAAGTGAAATTTGTTTTAAATTATTTAGGCTGAATGAACATATATACCTACAATATAGAATGGAAACTCCCCTCATATGATGCCACCGAGATGCAAATGGTCAAAAAGTATTGAAATATAAGCGATATACAGGGTAACGATTCACTGAAGTCCCATTTTGCTATAAATTGAAGGATTTCTTGGGGTCTCTATTCGGCAGCAAAGTCCATACTCGTATCGGTGGCTTTTACATGTCTGCGGTACCTTTGTATTTCTTGGAAAACTTGCTCCTTGTCAAATTCATCATAAATTTGTATCAGATTGTCAAATGCTACATCCAGAGCGTCATCTGAAGCTTCTAGCATAAACTCTGTTTCAATAATTTGGAAAATATTATTGATTTGTTTCATGGCCCAGTATCGTGACGAAAATTCTTGTATAAATCGGTATATGCATTTATACAATGCCCGACGTATTGAATTGATAATCCAGTATCACGAGCTGATTCACCCGGCATCGTTCTTTTTATCTTCCTTCTTCCTCGTTTCTCGATGTTGATGTACAGAGTCATTTTTGGAGACTGCAAATATATTATTGAACAAAATTTAATTCCCCATGTATAGAAAGATGATATCTTGTATCTAGATTTGCTTTTATTGGATCTTAAAAATGTTTCAATTTACTCACAATTGTCTCTATGTTTTCTTTTACAACTTTTACTGACTCGTAATGAGCACTCCAGCAAGTATCTGATAAACGTTTTAAATTTTTTCAAGTTTTCTCTTTCAGTAAATGCCATCTCTGTGTATCTGACGAAAAGAACGAATATAATTTCTCTAGAGATTTAACAGCTATATCTCAGAATGACCAGCACAGTGCATTGCCGCGCAGAATTTTTCTTTTCTGGGTGACAATGAATTGTTATGGACAAGCGTGTCGTTTACCATCAGGCGAGCGATTTGTTCGTCTCGTCATCTATTCTCATAAAAAAAAGACTTTTAAACTTTTTTGTCGTGTTTTTATCCAAGAGGAAACCACACGAAGGCATAATTTTGGTTTCTTTTTATTGCACTACAATTGAAGACGTGTAGTTCATCTTACGTCTTGAGAAGGTGTGAGAGGTGATGAGACATTATAGCGCATTTGATCGTCTTCAAAAGTGCGCTACTTGTGGGCCCTTCATTTATTTTAAAACTTCAATGGTCTTAGCACATTTGTAAAGTCTTATTTAGGATTTGATCAGAGGAACACGGAGGCATTTGAGGCCGCCCGGGGCGGGCCACCTCTTCCGCGCCCCTGTTAGTCCGCCACTGATTCTACGTACTTGTTTTGCTGCTTCGCTTATCGCTACTTATATTCCACATTCCACAGTCTTCCGAAACGTTTTTTAGTTGTTTAATTCGTGTATTTTCTGTAACTGTATGTGCGTATCGTTCTGCTACTTCTTTCTCTTCAAATTTATATGTCCAAAATTGACTTTTCTACAATTATCTATTCTACTTTTTTTCATGTTCCCTTACCGTAGACACTAAAAGAAAATGATCACTACCAGTCTCAGCCACGTTTGAATAAAAGTAGTTAATATTTAAAAGGCCTGCATGTAGTTTTAGTATAAATTGGCGCCATCTAGGCTTGTAAACTATAACTACTAATACGACTCAAAATACCCGCAAATTAAAATGGTGCGAAATTTAAATTTATTCAACCTTCAAATAAGTAAAACATTCATATATTAAACTTTTTTGCTTAAAATATTAGTATATTATCACCAAAACGATGAAATCTTAAGAACGAAATACGAAGATTATAAAATTTGAAATATTTTAGTTATAATGATGATATGAAAAAAAAAATTGTGTGTGTCAGCTCCGATGCACGACTGGAGTTTACTCCTTAAGTTCGATAGTCTAACCAGACGCAAAAAGAGTTTATTTAACTTAAAAAAGATTGGTTGATTGCCAGAATATTTTGGGCTTCCTTCATTAATTTTTTTTTTAATCTGTAAGCTCGCTGTCTCTCGGCTGGAGTTTTTGGAGGTTTAGATTTTTTCCTAGTCAAAAAATATAAAAAAAAATTAGAAAATTTATAAATGCATAATTATAAAAATTTTAACTGACTTTAAGAAAATTGATAAAAAAAGGTTTTTATAAACATTTTTTTTTAAATTATTATAATTAATTTTTTATTTAAAATATAATATTATCTTAATGATTAACAAAAATGGTTGTAAAAAGATAATTATGTCACTAAATCTTTTACATACAATAATAAATAGTACATGAAAATTATTTAAAAATTAAAAAACATTATTATAATGAAAAATATTGTCGATTTTTCCGATAATATTATCGAATTATTGACTACAGTTGTTAATATTTAAAAATTATTTATAAAATAAATCATAATAACGTGGAAGAATTTATAGACATCCACAAAAAAATTAATTTTTGGTTAGGTTAGAAATTTTCTATTTTATGTGGATGCGCTCGATAATTCATATTGGGTTGATTATCTAATTTTATGTGTTGTTTTCAAATATATATTTATATGAACTACATCGATAATTATTAAAATATTTAATAAATACAAATTGCACATGCTCATACATATAATACATGAATTATAACGTACCTTGCAACCACGTGTTTGTTAGATGTTCCGGTAATATCATCTACACCTCTTTCTGCCATAGTTATTTGAAAATACTTTCAGTTCACTTTAGCGGAACACAATGATAATAAAACTTCACAATGACAGCAATATAAGTATGTTGACACTGACAAATTAGAAAGTTGCGCATCATAGGGTGCGCACCAAAAACGTAACGAGGTCATTCATCGATAGATTTTACTCCTCACATTTTTCTCATACCGGGCCCCTTATATATGCAAATCGATTCTTAAGGAGTAAACTCCAAAAATCTTACTTGATTGAAATTTAGACAAATCACACATATGTAATGTTTTTGACATGAACAGAATCATAATAGTCCGAGAGCCAGTTATAGATTTTCATGTCCAATTTCCTCCCAAATGAAAATTCGTAAAATATAGTAAGAAGCTTCGCGACTGTCATAAATCTTCCCTGTTCTTCGATGGCTCTGACATTTTTGCCTTTTCTAAAAAATGCAGGGTTGAAATCATATCCTGTAAATGCATGGAGTGCTGCACTTAAACTCGGTCCCAAAGTTTTGTAAAGTTGAGTGACATTCATGAATCTAATATGTTTTCCAACGCCAACTTCCATAAAAACGTTAACATCGTTTAAAACATGAGCTATATTAGCTAACATTATAACCAATACATCTGTGTCAGAACAACGGATCGTTAAGTTTCCTTGTAAATCGATTTGGCAAGCGTGAAAAATCATTTTTGTGTACAGTTTTTACAACTTTTCCATTAGTGACAATGTATCTATAACAAACATCCGTATTCACAAAAATAGTTTTGTTGCTTATATATTGTGCCATATAATCTTGCTCCCAATTTTCAATAATGAACTGAATAAGAGCTTCCTTGAAATAAATATTTTTCAGTTCAATTGAAAACTCTTTTTTTCGTACTTGATCAGGACTATCGATACGGGAGTTAACTTACTCAATACCTCGAAGTTTGTGCTCGGTATATTTGATCGAAGGAAATATGTACCAATCAAAAGCAATGACGATTATCTTAGCCCTGTTTGCACAAATTATCTGTAAAAGTTTTTTTGAAATATTCCCAAAGCTAAGAGGCGCGTCTTTCATTTGATGTAAGATGAAATATCCATCGTATATGATAACATGTATAACTAATTTATAAAAAATAGGTAATATAGTCTTGTAAATAATAAAAAAAAATTCAGCTAGCTGTAAATCAAGGGAAAAGTCCGCAGCTGATAAGATTCGGTACGTGATAGATGCTGCTACGTTACACATTTCAAGTTACCAGCCGACGAACTTTCCACTGAGGATACAACAAGCTGACATTAATTTTCATTCACAGTAACATATAAACTATCACCAGATTAATTTTAAGTTGAGAGGAAATCATTGAAAATATAAATTATTTTTACATAGTCAGCTTCGCGATATTAGATAAAGTTATGTTCGAGAAATTTTAGAATGGGAGGAAATGACTAACAAAACTTTTTTTCTTCGTGCGTGGGAGGCTGCCGCTGCCTGCCCTACTACCGGAGCCGCAGCTGACGGTCGCGAAGCTTCATAACACAAATTCCTATTGCATTTTACGAATTTTCACACGGGAGGAAATTCGTGATGAAAATTTGTCACTGTCGGACCATAATCATCAATATAAAATATAAAATTATTTAGATGCTGTTTTTGTTAACTTTTTTCCAATTTATGCCAGCAGACCCACTAAACGTTTGGAAATCTCTACTCTAAATGATTTGCTTCAATTTTAGAATGTATCAATACACTCTCTTACTGAATGTTCATAATTGCTTTTCATGTATCCTAACTCAATAATACAACTAATAATCTGTTTTTTTTTTAATTTCTAGGTGGATAAAAGTAGCAAAAAGAAAATCATCGATAGCGGTTCACTGGATTCGAACTATTCAAGTTTGAAAAAGTCCATAAGTAACATGACAACGCTGGAAAGGAAAGAGTCCCATTCCCCAAACATAAATATCCCAACTAAGAAACAAATAAATAACTTAAATCCTGAACATCTAAAAGTCCAACTGGAGCAACGAATGGAAATGAAAGATCCTATAGAACACGAAACCCAGAAAACAGAAGCGAAATTTCCCAAATTTGGTATAAGAGTTTTACCAAATGAACGTCAAATAAGTCCAAAAAGCGCCGAGCAAAACGAAAACAATATTAACATAGAAAAAAATTTAGAATGTAAACCGAGTATAGATGAAGTTGATAACACTAAACAACCGCCACCAGTTAAGAAACGAGAGAAAAAAATAGAAAGAAATGAATATTTCGAGAGGAACAGTATGAATAATTCTGGAATAAGAAGAGATAAAGAAGGGATACCTTTAGAGCTTCCAGAACACATGTTAAATGCAGCTACCGCTGCCATGAACAATAGAAAATCAATAAATAGAGAATTATTCAATGAAAACGATCAAAGGAAGAAAAAAGGTAAAGCGCCTTTAGTACCAGAAGACATAAAAGTAACAAATTATGATGACATACAACCTGCCACAGATGATGATAATTTAAAAGATGTCGACATTGAAGAAGCAAATACAAGTCCATCAATTTCAAATAAAGAAACTAAATGTTACAACTCCGATTCCGACGCAGAAACAGACAACAATTCTTCCGTAAATACAATAGAACTAAATTCCAGTGATATTACAATTCATCAAACGGAAGAAGAAGAAAAACTGAAAAATAGAAAAACCGCTAGTACTGGCGATTTAAGTAAAATCAAACATTCTAAATGTTCTAATAATACCGGTACATTAGAAAGAGCTCAAAGTCTTGACATAACCGATTCTACTGTACCTATTAGAAACAGAATATCTGAAGATTTGATGAAATCGGACGAAGATCTTTTTAGAAGCGAAATACTTAGTAGAGAACCTCGTTTATCGTTAATTCTAGATGGTCTGAATACTTTCCAGAGAAATAGATTGAAAAAATCTACAGAATGGGGAAATCTCGAAGATGCAATTTTGAAATTAGATCAAGAAGATGAAAAATTCCAAAACAGTTTCACCGATACAGAAAATAGCGAGTACCATGCAGTTGTTAATAAAATAAATGAAATAAAAAGAGAATCTGAAACCCCGAATAATTTAAAACAAATAAAGAATGAAATATGGCCAGATAATGGTGGATTCAAAGAAAATACTAACAATATAATTACCATAGAGACTATGACAGATGACATAGCGGAAAATAAAGATGCAGAAACGGAAAGCAGTACTTTTCATCAACCTCTACAAAAAAATATTGCAATAAATAACAGAATCTATGAACCATTCGAATCTACAACCAACAAACTAAATGATATTCTTAATAATACCGCAATACCGGAATTGAATAAACGACAAAGGTTACCAGATGTTTCTGCCATACCCCCCGATCCAATTTCCGACGTAATAGATGAATGGGATAGTTCATTTCCCGATAATATCACAAACACTTCACCTCCTCATTCTCTCGAAACCGAGGATATCACACCGTTGAAATATTCACCAGTACCGAAACCAGAAGAAGTTTTATCGAAAATTCCACTTCTGAATTCGATGGTGAAAAATCAAAAAGAGGAGGCGTTGAAACAATCTGTGTTGAATTCGAACATCACCGACGAAACTAAAACCGTTGTGAGTTTGAATGCTTTACCAGTGGAATTTAACCTAAAAGAAGTTACTCGTAATTTTTTGTATACAGAACAACTTAATAATGAAGGAGAGAACATCTACTGTCCTAAAGCGGAAGATGTTAACGTTTCAGATGATATTAAAGTTTCAAGACATTCTTACGAAAGTTTGGAAAGACAGAGTCCAAAATATGATAATAAACCAACGGATGCCATAAAACATGTTAGTAATATTAATGTTACCAACAGTGCTAATGGTGATTCAGAATTGCATAGTTTGGAACTAAGTATTAATGAATCTCAAGATATGTATACCACTGCTGTGGATTATAATGATAGTAAAGTAATATTAAATACTCCAGATCTAATTAAAAACGTAACTTTAACTGAAGCTATCAATACTTTAAATGATGAGGTAACTTTCACAAATAATAATCCATCAAGTCCTTCACATTATGCTGATTCTGTTAGTGACGATGGTAAAAATCAAAATGCATCTCATACTTATGTCACGGAAATTAAAGTAACACCAAATAATTATAAGAAAGGTAATGTATCGGAAATAGAAATAACATCCGATGAACCCGATGAATCCGTTGAAGAAACTCGAAATTTAGATAAGGAATTCGAAAACTATGTAAAAAATTTCGAAGCTAAATTGGAACATTTTGAAAGTAACATCCACCAATTTGATAGTAACCTCCAAGAGTTTATAAAAGAAGAACCAGTGGATGTTAAATTAGAAGAAAAAGTAGATGAAAATGAATTACAAAAAATACGAAAAATAGCTGAACAGCAACTTAAAAAATTACCAGAAATGAAATTCACGACATCCAGTTACGAGCCGTCTAAAATACCAGAAAAACGACAGTCACAAGTCGAACTACTGAAATCCAACTTTGAAAAATCTTCAGCGAAACCTCCCAAACCCGAACTTCCATCAAAATCTCGTATACCGATAGCGACAACAAAAACTCCTCCAACTTCTCCAGAACGACGAGATTCCAGAAATCTCGAAAATGAAAATGATAAAGCCATTTTAGAATTGATGTCGTCTTCTATAACTTCAACTCCATTCGCAACAAAAATCAAACCACCCAATAAAAACGTCACTGTAACATCTATAAGAACCAGTTCGAAAATACCTTCCGGTTTACCTACTTTGGGAGGTACCAGGACGCCCAGAAAAATAGAGCTAAATGATGAAAATGTCGTACAAGTGTCGACTAACGGGAATGTCGAAAGCAGCTTTAAGCAATGGGTGTTTAATCCGTCCAATGTAACTAATGTTACGGTTACTCAAAATAAAGATGACAGAAAGTGATATTCACTTTCAATATTTAGTTTTATTCCATACATTCAGTACATTGGAGTGGAAGTGATTGTTAATTATATGTCTGCTTAAACGATATTTCATAATAGTTACAGGTGATTCCATCTCCTTCCATATATTATATAAGTACCAAATTCCTTAAAATCTGTTCTTCTGTTTCTCACCTCTTCTGGGCATTTAAGCTGGGTTTACACTATATAGCTATACAGCTCTACTATAAATAAATTTGATGCCATTCTGTGTAGTAGAGCTACATATAGCTTGGGAGAAACCGTTCAGTTTCCAACCAGATGCAGGAGACGAAGGTAGTTCTTGCAGCAGCCGCAGCTACTGTAATATTTTCAACACCACTGGCACTACGGAGAGAGTCTTGGCTTTGTCCACCACATTCCTCCAGTTATCCAACGCTAGGCGTCTACACTCCCTCATACCTAGCTCCCGGATATCCTCTTCGACATCAAAATTTGCTATATAGCCGTGCTACATAGTATAAACTTTGCTTAACTCTGTACACTTTTAATTAGTCTCCCCTTTTTTTAACAAGGATGATGGATTTTTGTCTTCATATGTCTCCCTCCTTCATAAGAGTCCTAATTTCATAGTTTATTAGTGCTTGGTATTTGTTTTCTTGTATCTTTTTGGGCCCCAACATTTTTATTTTTTTCATTTCCATATTTCTGTGTAAGTTATTACTACTGGTGTCATTATTGTTTTGTAACTTTTTTTGTTTTTTTTGCTAATGTTTCTATCTTTTAGTAAAGTTTAGTAGTTTCAGTATATTTATTATCCTTTCTTATTTCCACTGTCCACCAACAATTTTTTTTTATTTTTGCCCCTTATTCAATAATTAGTATTTATTTAATCATGTTTAGTTTTTTTTATATGCTTCTTTGCTTAGTTCTTTTAGGATTCTTCTGGAGTTCCCTATTCACAATTTTTCTTAGTATCGAATATGTTTTTAAAAACAAGACAATACCATAATTAATTGATAATATATAATTATGAATATATTTCAAAAAAATATGGAAATAAAGATTGTTTAAAAACAAAGGAATAAGAAATATGAGAAGAACTGAGAAGAAACCATCAAATGACAATTTATTATATAAAAAATTATTATAGTTCTTCCAATATCAATTGCAGATTATAAAAACTTAATAAAAACCCTTGCCGACAATTTTGTTTCATCTCCCATAGGCGTAGTTAGCTCATTTTCTAAATTTTTTATTTTTATTTATTGTCATAAATACTTTAAAAAATATGAATATTTTATGATATCATTAGTATTAATGAGATAAAATGAAAACCTAAATAAAGTTTTGATTTATTTAGTGTTAAGTTTATTTGGTAATATTTAGTAAATTTTCAATGAAACCATCAAATAAAAACAAGAAAATAGTAGATAGTTTATACAGACTAACATTTTAATCTGTTTTAACCTATTACAATAATTTTTAAATAATTTTAAGAACTTTTAAGTCTTCTTGCTCTAGAATCTTATGTACAGTAAAATGAAAACTTCCACTTCAATGTCGTAGATATATTTTCAAAGAAAAAAGTTTAATGCTCAATTAAGATTACCTAACTTTTCATTTATTATCTTTAGGCGATTTTAATTATACTAATATTAAAAAAATGTTGGATATTTTGTACATACATTTAGTAAATATATATTTTTTATAAAGTTATTGTTGAACTTTCTACAAATTTTAAAGGTGGATATTGTATTGTAAATATTTTTTTAAGCCAACAAATATAATTTTATCTATATGTACTTTCTTTTATTTCACAACCTACATTTTTTTAAACTCTCAGAGTAGTCTAATAGGCAATAAGGGTTTGGTATGAATAGTGAATGACTTGTAAAAAATTACTCCAGCCAGTAACCTCTTTTAAATCTCAATCTAAGTCTTATAATATGAAAACTCATCACTCAGATCGGATGGCAACAGGCGTTTCAACCTCCACATTTCACTATTTAACTGATTGGCTATCACATTAGAATTAGCTAACACTTTTTCACTTTGGCACTAAAACATTTTAAGGCTTCTTGGACGAATTACAGGGAGATGCACGAAACATACCCTGTCCATAAACATAATTCAAAAATGAGTAATATTGGTTGTAGAGACTTCTTTTGTACATATAAAATAAGTTGTATCCTATATAGTCCATCGTTTTGTTGTACCTTGTCTATGAATATTTCTTAACTATAATTAATGAATTCTTCCGTTACATTATTTAAATTTTCTTCATTACACTCAAATGTTACTATTTCACCCATCTTCTTTAATGTCTTTAACTGCTCTTTGTTATTCTTCAAACTGTTTTTCAATTTTGATATTTTGACTGTCATTCCAATGAACTTGATACCCTTAACCTTTGCCTAGGTATTAAATTGTTCTTACTAGTCCCTACAGTGAAAAAAACCGATTTTTGTTTGTAACAAAGTAGTCTGAAAATTAACTTGAAAACTCCAATGATTCTTATATATGTAAATTCTCAGATGTTGGCATGAATACATGGATTAAGAATTTGATGCACGATAATATCACTGTGTACTATGTCTGCACTTACAGCATATGAATGTTCTTGGTTTTCAATACAGTCATTAACTTTGTCGTAACTGGGAACTTTGGAAAAACTTTCTACTTTAAATGTTTTCTATTGAAATTAGTTAGATCACTTTCCAGAAAATGATTTTCACACTAGCCATAAATTGATTTGGAGCATTGTATTTTACAAAATTCTTCCTATTTAGAACACACATCAGAAAAGCGTTTGGAAAATTCTTAGAACATAGAGTGATAAATAAAAGAGACAAAGTCGGCTATTTTGGATAACCATTTTCTGACTCACTGCTTCATCGCTGTTGAAAAGTTGGTTTTTATCTTTATTTTTTATATATATTTTGTCGATTATTACTTACTTAGATGTTTTTACTTTATAATAGTATTTTCTAATGTTAAATTGGGTTTTTATTTACGTTATACATACTCTCAGTGATATAAATATAGTTTTCAAGATAATGGTGAGTTGTAGTGCTTGTGGACGTTCAAAAATTGGTAAAAATGACGCTTTGAAAATTACTTTCCATTGGTAAGTCGCATTATTATAATAATTATGATCTACAGATGTGAATATTGGTCGTTATGTTAAAAATTTTAAAAAATACATCATAGTTGTTTCGTAACCTAAATTCTCACTAGACAAGGGCGTATCATTTCTATTTTTTAGTTATAAACAAATATATGAAGTTTCATATTAACACATCATTATTATTAAGAGAGCTTCCAACTTATATATCATTTTATAATATACTTTTTACTTACAATATTTTTCATCCTGAGAAGCCAATGGATAAATGTTGTGGATAAGGACTGAAGGAGCTGAACTCCTGGGAAAAACAGTTTCTTATGTTCCAAACACTTTACAGAAGATGCATTTGATAGGTCCTTCTCTCTTATTGTTAGATTGTTAGCAAATGTCGTACCTACGATTAGAGTCACTCGAATGAAATATGTAAATATTTATTTAAAGTATTTTAATTAAATTGGTAAACTTGATGTTTCTTATGGTTTTTAAATTCCATTCCTTGTGTTCAGTATATTTTTTCAGAAAATGTCAAAGCAAATTTGAGCTGACTACCATTCTGCATTTCAGTTTCAGCTCTTCCTGGACCTTCAGACTCTCAAAATTTTCTTACTCTCTAAAGACACTCCTCGTAAAAGAGATTTTAAAAGGCGCATTCACAAGTTGGAAATGCAAAATAAAATAAAGACACTCAAATTACGGAAATTACACCAAACTGTATGGAGACAACAAAGAGTCAAATTATTAAAAAATATAACAACAGAACTAAAGACAAAAATTTGATTGTCGAGGAAGATGAAAACATTTTTTTGGAAAATTTTGGAAATAGTAAAGAAATTGTTCAGAGACTATTTAGGAAAACTGTAGATAAGACTGTGCCAAAAACTTATTCATCACAGTCGAGATCTTTTGCAATCACTTTACATTTTTTTTTCTCCCCACGCATATGATTATCAGAAATAAATTTGAAAATTGTTTGCCTCACCCTAAGTGTTTATCTACGTATTACTGTTCGGTTCATGCATCTCCGGGATTAACATCAGAAGCATTAGATTTTCTTAAAATGAAAGTTCAAAAATCTTATAAGCCTGTTGTTTGTAGTATCACAAGATTATACAAAACTCATTTAAGGGCCAATAATGTTACTGTAAGTGGAAATATAAATGTATGATTGTTTTTTATTTCCATATTACCAACTTTAATGTCTGTAATGCCTTTAAAATTATGTTTTGAGAAATTATTCACTGGTAAAAATTTTCTATGAGTTATTGAAAATATTAATTTCATTTTATAAAAATAGTTTTATCTTACCTAAATATAGGTACGACGCCAATGATATAGTATATTCTGCAGCAGCCATTTTGGATAACCATCCCGGTTAACTGTCCTTGACATAAGAATTCTTTCTTACTACTTTATGTTATAAGGGGAAATTTATGGAGGGTAGAGGTACCACATGCTGACAAAACTTGTCGAAATGTTTCTAAACTGGTATAATTGTATTCTGGATAATCTGCTATCTTTTGCTGTATTACTTCTAATGTCACAAAATCTTGAGTAGCTTTGTCAACTGATTTCAGTTTTTCTGTTATGTGAATGATCCACAGCAACCCTTTTCGTGACTACTCGATAAATGGAAAATTTATCTACTCTAGTTAATTCAGCATTTCTTATTATGATTGCATTATCAGATTGCTGAATACTTTGATTTTTTAACATTTGAATATATTTAAAATTACTTGCCATGTTTGTATATCTAAATATTTATTAATAAATTCATACTTGTCTTTATTCTCACTACACAGTGCAATTTCATGTTTACGATTCGATGTTTTCATTGGTAAACATTGGAGATGATGAGTCCAGGAGGACTGACGGTTTGTTAGATGTTTACCTAATTTTATACGGGGAGTGAACATTATTTTTCATTTCTTAATTTGGTATGAGTGCCGTGCGAATTTATGAAATATTGATTATTCCTCGCATAATTGTTTTCTGCAATTGATATTGGAATAACTATAAGATATATTGGACAGATGCTATTTTATTGTTCTTATTAACAAGCAATAAAGCCTTTTTGATTACGAGTGGTTTGTTTGATTAACCACGTACCTTGACAACTTCAATGGATGACAGATAAGTTTCAATGAAAATATATGGGAGATACCCCCATCCTTCCAGAATAAAAATTTGAATTTATTATTTTGTAAAAAGTATCTTGATTTATGGAGTTTTTTTAAGAAAGAAAAATGCTTTATATTATATGAATATATAATTTTCTAATTCCCATTTACCTATTTTATAACAAATATAAACCAGTGAATAATACTTAGTAATATAATAATTAATATATTCAACAAATTTATTTACATAAAAAGGGAGTTACAGAACAGAGACGTACAGGGGAGACCAAAATATAACGATAGGGGGCAAAATTGGACCAAAAATTTCGAAAAAAATTTTTCGTTTATAATTACCAAATTTGGTGTGTCTTTGTAAAAGATATTTCACCCGACAACATGATAGACCCTCCAAAATTTTTTGATATCTTATCATCTATGAAAAGTACATTGCCCCATTCTTAAATATTCTGGTTCTCATCTTCACGTGTGGATCCTAATTTAACTGCATGGTTTTCCATAATGAGTGTCAGCTACTTGAGTCTAGTTCCAGCATTTCTTGAAACACTTCTCACGTTTTGTAAAGTTATTTTTATATAAGACGTTTCTAGAAGTGGTGCTATAAGTATTTTCATGACTCTATTAGTAATAACCTCAGTCCTATCTGTTTCCATACACTAGCTTAGCTTGTATACTTGGAAGTTTTTACTGATGTAGACTCCCATCTAAAAGAAACTGAACATTTATAAAGAGTTCAATAGTTAAACGAAGCTACTTCAGAGCAATCTGTTTTACAAATAGTGTGTTATAAAATAACTGGAATTCATGAAATTGATGCAAAATTTTGAGGATAAACAGCATTGTTCCAAAGATTATTTAATAGCAACACTTTTCTCAGAGTTGCGGTACCTCAATGAATGGATAAATATCTCATTTTGAGGTTATGTTCATTCCAAACTTTGATATTTTTTCTGAATAAGAATCTAGAGACTCAAAAATTATTAAAAAATAGCTTTAGCAAAGTGGAATTATTAGGAGCATAAAAACATCTTGAGTTATCTCAAGATATTGCTTTATCATTTTTTCTACATGTTGTTATGGTTGATTTAATATTTGCTTTAGGAAAAGGCTGGATAAAATCTACTTAAATTTAATTATAATTGTACCCTATTTCGCTTCATTTATGAGGAAACAGATGAAACTGTATTAAAAATTATACAAATAATATGAGAAATTTTAAACATATCTTATTTGGGCTGGCCATAAAAACTTTGTTCGAAAACGAGACAGTCAGTATTTTTGCGGTTGAGGTGTAGGGATTCAAATGTGCCGGAAATTCCAACATTTATTTTTCATTTGAATTTTAAAGCATTTAAAACATCAAAAAGTGCAAAATATTTTTTAGATGTTTAATACAGGCCTAACCCAAAACTGAATAAAAATGTTTTTTAAGCATGTTTATGTAAAACACTCATTATGTTTAGGAAATAATTGAAACAAAATACAACACAGGGTATTTACAAAACTTACATCCTGTTACAAACTTTTTTTCCAATAATAAAACAAATTCAGTTAAATAGTCTGATCTATCAACACGTATACCAGTGACAGTTCAATCAACATTTTCACTTGAATGTCCTGATTGTTGTGTACAGTAGACACCCTCGGCTGGATCGGCCGCCGGATAGTTCGGCCGGTCCTGGGAGGATGAATCATATCCGTTACATTGCTCCGCCGCACCGCGCCGGGGGCTAATGACTTTCGACAGGTCTTTACTTAAATGTTTTGTTTCCGGCCGTACACACAAACTACAGTTTTTATGTCAGAATAGTGCACGGGTGGTTTCGTTATCGACCGGTTGCACTTAACTTGTGACATTCGTTATTGTTATAAAGTGAGATTTTACTGTACCGTACGTTAATTTGTGAGTGTATGTTTGACTAAGTGTTGTGTAAGTGAGTGTGCGTGTTTACTTGGAGAAAAATGTTTTCTAAAATTAGTGAAAAACGTAAAAATACGTTTGTGACTATGTAACAAAAACTTGATATCCTAGAGCGTCTAGACAAGGGTGAATCAGTCCAAAGTATTTGTAGAGAATTCAATGTCGGTAAAAGTACTGTGATTTAGTGGCGTAGGAACCGAAAATCCATTGAATCTTCTAAGTGGTCCAATTTTAAAAGAGAAGGCAATAATCCTTCACGCAAAACTTGGAGGAGAAGGTACGTTTACTGCAAGGGATGGCTGGCTGGCAAGATGGAAAAAACGCCATGGAGTTCACTTTATCAGCGTATGTGGGGAAAAAATGTCAGCAGATGAGCCAGCAGCAAGTCAATTTTCAGAAAGTTTAAGAGAATCATTTCTAGTGAAGTTGCTTTGTGTTCGAACGCATTAGGGTCACTAAGCTACCTCTCTTTGTCATTGGAAAATCAGTAAAACCTAGAGCATTCAACGATTTTAAATTATTAATAAGATATATTTACTTTACTGTATTAAATGTGTAGAGAAATATATACAAAGCGACATTTGACACGGCGGCGTTGGTGGGTGAGACTCCTCAATTTGAAAAGAAATTTCTACAATAACTTTACTACAACATATTTTAAAATGAACGAATTAGATTCAGACGAGGAAAGTGAGGTTATGTTTTTGACATTCAAGACGATCAGCGCGAAAAAGTAGAAAGTTGGTTAACTTCGACGTCAAGAGCGCGTCATGCCCCCGTTCATTCTGTGTATGAACTTGAAGTTGTCATTCCACTGCTTATTGTAGTTGCAATCAAGGTTACTAGAATAACAGAAGGTTTGTGACAATAACAAGATGCGCAGTTGACAAGTGACATCACCGGTTCTTCACAGTTGTGAGAACAGCAACAAGTCTCAATAAATTCGTTTGTATAGCCAGATCAGCCAGAGATAACACACATCCTCATAATTCAAACATAATGTTAGTGAGGTTCTGTTTGACATAAATATATAAACAAAACAAAAATGTAAACATAATGATGTAGCTTATGATCTAGCAGCTGATCGTTTGTTTACAAAAACAGCCGCTTGTCACAAACCTTCTATTATTCTAGTAACCTTGGTTGCAATAAGCATATGATTTCGTTTTTAATTTTGTTTTATTATATTTGAGTTTGTAACATGTGTTTCTATTATTATTTGATGTGATTTTCATGTTCTAATCCAAACAAACTTTTTCAGTTTAGTTTTTAATTGCTTGACAAAATAAATTCAAATTACAAGTAAATCGGAATACATGAAGTAAAAATGAATGTCAAGATGACAGCACTTAAAAATGTCATTAGCAGGACTGTCAACCATTCATAATGAAAAAACCACTTAAAAAAACCCCAGACAACCGCTATATAACTATAGAGTCGGGATTCTTCAACCTTATTTGAGCAATTTCTGAAAAAGTTCGAATTTAATTTAAAAAATACCACATGATAGAATTTAACATCACACTGCAGTTACTTATCTCTTAATGTATAAGAAAAAATATTTTTACTCATTGTTACATTTCAATAATAATCATCTTCATAAACCCGTAGGACACCCAGAACATGACAGACTCCATAAAATCTGAGCTGTACTACAGCGCCTCAATGAAAGATTTGATACAGTTCCTCCACCTCCAAAAGATATAAGAATAGATGTTGCTGAACATTAGACAACAGTGGGTGGGTCACTCCTGTGCAAATATTCTAAATCTAAAGGGTATTCTACAATTTGTGAATAAATAAAAATAATGATTGTTTTGTTAATTATCATAAAGAATAAAAAATATCCAATGATATCCTCTTTTATTTCTATTTACTACTAAGCTAATGATATAATTTTGCATAATGATGGAAATTTCCATCATATTGTTTTTTGTTCAATCTCTACCATAAATATATACTAATAGTTTTTTAACCATTTATCCTTTAATTTTGAACATAAATTATATCACCTTGATTTATTTACCGATAAAGAAAAAATCATGCAAAGAAGGGATATGTGAAGCTAGAAGTTATAATTCTCAGAAACCATCTTCAACATTGAGTGCCCCATTCCACTACATCATCTCCCTAACAATAATTCAATTAATATGATTAAACTAAAATACACTTTTCACATTTTAAGCCTACACAGCCAGTTTAAACTATACTGCCGATTGCTTGTAATTTTTGGTACTGATTATTTTTTTTCCACACATGGCACATATTCCCTTTTTATAAGCACATGATTGACAGTAGTGTGATCCAACTTGATGTACTTTTTGTCTACATATTCTGAAACAATAAGTATAGATAACACTTCCAGAAACGAGAGAACTATACATAACTTTTATTTTAAATATTCTATTCATCATTATAATATGATACTACTAATTATTCAGATAAAAATTAGATCTATTTACCTGCAAGTTTCAAATTTTGTGGTGTATGGATTGAAACGATTTTTGGCTGCAGTTAATGCTTTATTTTCATTAACTTTTCGGCCTCCTGATTCTGTGGTATTTCTTGCTCCAGATTTCCAAGGATCTGGAGTTATTACTTTTCCGCATTTTTTTTGGCATTTATCACAAACCATATTTTCACTAAGAATAGTTATTTACAATTATATAAAATAATTAAATTGTATGTACTTATAATATAGCTTTATTGTTGTTAATATTTATTTACTAGCACTTTCTGTTTTGACAAATGACAATGACAGTTCTATAGTTCATAGTAACGCACCATTCCGGTTAAGTTCTATTGTTAAGTATTTAAATTGTATTTAAAATATGAAATATTCAAGTTTTTTTTCCACCAAAGGGTATATTTCTAATTTAATTCATGGGCGGAGGAAGCGCATAGCGCTACTACTTCTTATCGGTAACGGTTACGATCAGGAACATGTTCAGCATTCGCTGTCAACTCTTCTTTGTTATCTGTGTCTAGTTAGTTTATGACAGTTATATTTTCTAACCAGAGGCTATTTTGGTTGCTTTTATTGAAGTTAACAAGTGTTACATCTAGTGGTAAATGTGGAGTTACTTTGTACAGTTTTTTTCATAGAATTTCGATGTATATTTTATAGAGAATAAATCATGCAGTTCCAATTCATTTTTCTTTTCTTCACAAACGAATTCAAACATTCTTCTTCTTAGAAAAGTTATATAATCTTTGGAAAGGTTACAACTTGACGTTTGATCACAGAACACAGTCAATTCAAGGTTAAATTTCATGCCGTGCATGCGCACTAGGTCGTATTGTCATATGCATTTTCATTTAAAAAAAATATGAAGTAGTGTTTCTGGAGAAGAAATTCATCGTTTATTTTTGTGTCCATATTACATCGAAAGACGACACAATTAAACTTAATAATCAAAAAACTGCTGCAAAGGAGCATGTGCAAACACTGTTCACAAAGTTGTTGGCGTTTAAGTTCGTGGCGATTCGCACTTCGCCTGCGGGTTGCATTACAAATGTACCTTAATAAAGATTAATATTGAGAAATATATGTAGTTTGATATTTGTACGTATTTTTTACTCATAGAAATGTAATTACCGATTTTTTAGGAAAGTAAACAAAATTCCTCTTATACTTTAAGAATCAACGTTAAAGTGAATTTTATTTAGGGTTGCACAATCGCGTGATAATTTCTGTTAGCGTCACTGTTTTTTTATTATTTAGGATGTTGTGGTGATATTTAGTTTTTAAAGATTGCTTTAAGTTTAGTTTCCGCAAATAAATTCGTTTTGTTTTAATTTTTATAAGGTATATCGTAGCTTATTTTTGACAGATTTATTGTTATTAAGAGAAAGTGGTCAAATATTATTGAATATAAAATAATTTTTTAGTCATGGCAAATTAGAGAGCAGTTGATACCTTAGTTTATTTGTTGTTCATTCTATCATTCTTTGAATCTAGGAAAGCTAGGGGGAAAGCTAAAATAGGAGTAACTCGATGCTGTTTGGAAACTGATCGAAGTAATTGGCTCAAACCATATTATGGGATTAAGTAATCGAAATAAAAGTTTTTCGTTGGTTGAGTTCTAAGTCTTAATTTTTTAACAAAAAACCAACGTAAATCTGAAACTCTGATAAAAATCGCGACTGGGTTAGGATCGGAAATCAGATAGATCATCTAACTGATACCGGTTCATAGTTTTGGCGTAGGAGGGTATAGAGAAGAAAAACAATCTGTCTATATGAAAGGGGTCCGTCGCAATCAAGATGGCGCCAAATTAGTATCAGGGTAATTCATTTTAGGTTATATTCAACGCAAGTCGTTCAAAAAATTTAATAATGAGCTGACGCGCATCTACAATTGCTACATTCATACCATACCCTATGTCTAAGCCAATGCTATTCTGAAAGGTTTTTGAATGGTTATTTATCGTATACAGTTGGAAACTTTTTCATGTTTTTTCTATCTACCCTCCCTAGTTTTGGCTAATCCATTGGCTGAAAGCATTTTCGTAAATATTTTTCATATTTCAAATCTTAATTATGAATTATATATTCTCTTATTTAACAAGTTTTATTCCTTTTTCTTCTTTGTCTGTCTTCTTTCGGAAGATTTTCATAGTCGAGGTGTTCATCAATGCCAATATTAGAGAAAGAAAGGACTGTCTGTCTCATTGGTATCAATAACTAGGATTATTTAGCCACGTGTGTAATGACTAGGTTTGTCTCTGATTGGTAAAGTCATTAGAAAACAGTTTTGCTAATCAGAGCACTGAGTAGGGGCTCTAGGAGTGAGTTAGCCTCAGGGCATAGATTTGTGGGTCCCTACCTATCCCTTGTCAATTCTTAAAGTACGTAGAGTAGTCTCATAAGTTAATTGATAATCATGTAAAAAGTAAGAAAATAAAAAAATTCAGGATAAAAATTAAACAGAACAGAACTAAAATATTAATTTTTTTGTGACGGGAAAAAAGTTTGTCATTTAATCTCTGTTGACAGGTAAAAAAATTCATGAAATTCGCATTCGAGTTATATCACTGCATTAAGCAAAAAAAAATCGATTAAAAATCACCACCAACAATCACATGTCTATGCATAGATTAATCGCAAATTAACAATAAGGTTTAGCCAATCAAAGCTTGTGGAACGTTTAAGTTCCTCCCTATCGAGCGGTCTAGAGAGCCATAAAAGTATTTAGCTGCTGCCCAATTTTTGAATTTACTTTTGTTTCTATAAACGTACTCGAAGGTTTTCCGGCGCATATTATTATAGATCGTTGAATTTTTTGGCGTTTTTAGAGGGTAAAATGCTTCTTATTTATTTTAATTGCGATAGATAATAATATGCGCCGAAAAACATTCGAGTACGTTTATAGAAAGAAAAGTAAATTCAAAAATGCGGCAGCAGCTAAATACTTTTATGGCTCTCTCGATCGCTCGATAGGGAGGAACTTAAAGGAGGATTCACACTAACGGGCACAGTCAGAGACAGTCAAGTCAAGATCGCTGCCTCGGGATTTCAATGAGAGTGTTGTCACTGGCGGGCACGGTACGGGCACAGTCAGATCAAGATCGGCGGGCTGCCCGCTTTCTCGCCTTTCCTGCGATCAGGACTATGCCTGCCCCTGCCCGTCCGCTACCAGTCTGTGAGTGTGAACTACCGCAGTCACAGACAACCATCTGCCTTCAACCTCTTTATTAAAATGGATGATGAGAGACTCATTGAATTGGTCCGGGAGCAGCAAGTTCTATACGACTTTTCCAGCCCTCACTACAGTGATGCATTCCACAAAACGCAGAAATGCAGGAGATAGGGCATGCACTAAAACAAGGTTAGTTTTTTATTTCATGTTAATTCAAGTAGATAAAACTACTGCCAACTTATGAATACATTTATTTAAATCAACACATTTTTCCAAAAGGTTCCTTTGTAATTCTCGGAATATATCAAAAATAAATAAATAAAAATAGCCTTTTGAAACATGATTCAACCCTACAATTCAATTATTTATAGCATGTTTGTTGATAGAGACAATCAATATTTTCATGTTGAAGAATAATGGGTGATCTTTTCAAAACAAAATATTTATAAATTATTAAAAATGTCATGAGAGCAAAACAAATGGATTTATGTCTGTATGTTCATAATCAAATGTAGTGTCCGTATGCTTGTTTGAAACAATACCAATAGATACATACATAAGACAATTTTTCTTATATTTATTTTTTAACATTGGAATACTTCCAAATTTTTTTTGTCAACTTTTTAAAAATTACCTGTTTTACATAATTAAATGTGAGCAAAGTCCGAAAATAGAGATATGCATTGTGATAAAAAAAATGTATGCGTTGCATCAATGCAATTACACATGATCTCCCTGCCAAGGTACGGATCCATTTTCTAAATTGAAGTAATCCTTAAATTTTTCTCTATTATCAAATGCTGACAACCGAGCGTTGTACCCAAGTCCAGGCAAGTCTCTAAGTACTATATAAAATGTAGTTATGAAGAATACATGTTGACAATATTATATTTTCCACGTACCCAGGTTGAGAGTTTATTTTTCGGTAGTATAATCTAAATCTTTGAGCCAGAATACCAAACGCATTTTCCACAGTTCTTCTGGCTCGGCAATGGCGATAATTGAAAATTCTTTTTGCTGGATCTTGCTGAACTTGATTATCAGGATATGGTCTCAGCAAGTATGTCTTGAGCGGAAACGCTTGATCGCCCAAAATTACATGTGGGATAGATATACTTGTACCAGGTAAAGGCTTTGGACTGGGAATGTTGAGTGAATTAGATTTCAGTGCTTTACCTAATCTAGAACTTCAAAAAAATTCCACCGTCACTATTTTTACCGTAGGACAGCTACGAACTTGTAGTTAGCATTAACTAGTGCTAGTAGAACTACTGAAAATGTTTTCTTATAATTAAATTCCAATTAGTTTAAAAATTTTGGGCTATTTTCACCCAGTCTTCTGCTCCAGGCGTTGGAATGAAAACACTCAAACAGTTTTTCACTATTGCTTGACAAACTTCATGTACCATAGAGTGAGTGCATTGTTGAATGATCAAGTCGATAGCTGTACGAAATCGTAACAAAAGAATCACCAGTTGCAAGAAACCTGAAAACAATCAAACAAATATAAAAAAAACATACTTTATAATAACTTATTTGTAATAAAATTGATGCATATGAGTATAAAATTAGTTATTTTTTTCAATATCCAATTCATATATTAATGCTTTTGTATTTAGTTTTCAGATCCTTGTAAGACAAGATGGGAGTCTTTACGAAATCAATTCAGACGATATATTTGGAGTAAGAAAACTACTACAGGCCAATCGGCTGGGTCTCCTTTGAAATGGAAATATTATGAGAACATGCTGTTTCTAAAACCGTACATGAAGGACAAAATGAGGTATACCTCCGTGACATCAGGGCTTGACCACATCTTTTCTCCTGAAGAAGAATAAGAAATCGACACGGTGGAGAGACCTGAGGGATCAGAAGCTAAATTCCCCCCCCCCCATTTTTGTGACTCCACTTCGAAAGTCACGCGCCTTTCCTTCAAAGCAAAAGTTATCCGAAACTGCTTCGGGTGTTTTGATGAAATACATTTTGGACAAGGAAAAAAAAACAGAAGGAATAAGAAGAGCAAAATAGTAACGATGGAGGATGATATAGATTTATTTTTTGACACTATGAAAGCGACAGTCAAAAAATTTAGCGACAAAAACAAGATCCCGGAAAAACAGCTATTGTCAATGAACTGGAAGGGATTAATTTGAATGAAAAGCAAAACTTCATTTCATACTTGGAAAGTTTTTCATCAGAAGAGAATTACTGAATTTAAATTTTGTGAATCCAAAGCTTTGTATACATTTTTTAAATAAGAAATATTATTATATATTATAAAATATTATTATAAAAAATATTTCTATATTTTTTAATTTATTTATTTAGACTCAAACAAACAACGAGTTTTTCAGCTGGAGTCACAGCTTTCCTGAAGTGAGTATCTATCTTCATTATGTCTTCTTTAATGAGAATCAACAAATTTCTAAAATCACAGTGTGATATGCGGAAATATTGGTAGAACTTGGTTTCATCGTCAACCAGATGTGGAAATAGTTTTACAAACTTTCCTTTTTCCCTCCTTGATTTAGCGATATCATGTACCCAAAAGCGTCTTTGAAATCGCGATTTATTAATATTCTCTTCCTCCTCTAAAATTAAAGCAATTTTTAATAGAGTTGATTTTCTAAATGGCATTATTGTAGAAGACAAGTACCGATGATAGTACATGATGGAGATAGGCATATCTGTTCGCACTGATTCATAGGCACAGACTGCCTGCAATCTGCCCGCGCTGTGTGAATTGCTTGCCCGTGACTGGACGGTGATCTCACCGTGACCTGATCTGACTGTGCCCGTTGGTGTGAATCCGCCTTAAACGTTCCACAAGCTTTGATTGGCTAAACTTTGCAATTAATCTATGCATTATAGACATGTGATTGTTTGGTGGTTTTTAATCGTTTTTTTTTGCTTAATGCGAACGTTTTGAAACACCCTGTATATATATATATATATATATATATATATATATATATATATATATATAGATATATGAATATTTTTTTTCTATAATATCGTTGTAGAAGAGAAGAAACATGATCTGGAAGATATTTTAATTATAACTCATGCATCCTAAGTCACAAAAAAACAGCATCGTTATAGGAATAACAGAAAAAGCATTAAAATTAACTTCTTTAGAATATCACCAAGAATATTAAATTAATAGAATCATCCGACAACGCACATATAGATATTACACAATAAGAACAATAGAAATCCTAATACACTAATAAATTCAAGTAAAGAAAAAGATAAATACTAATATAGTTAACCAAGACGCGAAGCTATGATCTCGAGACAGGAATGAAACTTCTTACCGAGGTTTGTATACTATTTTATTTCCAACCATCATTTTTCTCAGAATAATGTTACTGTTGCTATGTGGTAAACAGCAGTCACCAATATAAATAAATGTTGGATCAAGTCGGATGGATACTGAGTTTGCGAATTGAGAAAAATGTTCTCCGATGAAGATTTGATGGATTGTACCGCTCCAGAAATACGACGGGCTGCTGACGCAGCAGCACATGGTTGCTCTCGAAAGTTATCATCGTTTTCTAAAAGCTATTGAATTATTTATATACGAAGTGGTGTGAAGAAAAAAAGATGAAGAATACCAGTTCCGAAACTGTACTCTCAGCGTATTTTGGAGAGCAAACCAGACAAAAGAAGCCGTTTGCTTTTTGAGCAATGTACAGTATAATTCGAACGATGTTGGAAATTGGGGAAAAAACTGATATATCGAGACATGGGAAACTGTTTGCCTTCCTGAAACGACAAATTGTGGGCTTCAGGTCCAAGAAATCGAACGTATTTTCCAAGAAAAATCTAGAGGATCTTTTAAACAAAGCTCCAAATGAATGTTTAGCGATACAGGTAATACATTTATAATCTTCAAATAGGTATTTTTTTTTAAATCGTGTTTTAGCTTATACAAGTGCACAGTTATTATGGTATTATATTTTTCTCACTGTTTTAGGTCGCACTAATAATAGGCGTATCTGGAGCTTGTCGGTCGGACGAATTAGTGAAAATGAAAATTTTTGATTTTGCTTTTTTTAAGAAAAAATTTCGGTTGAAATTCCAGATTCCAAAATACATACAAGTAGTTTATTTTTCTTTACTGATCATTCGAGACTACATGTATTTAAGAAAAAACATAGAAATAGATTTTTTGTTTAGCTTAGAGGAGTAATAGTAAAAAATCAACAATTTTTCCCAAAAAACTGCTACTTTTTTAATTTTTTTAAATTAAATTTTTATATAAAATAAAACTTTTTAAAATTTTAGAGGACTCGAAAGGCTTTAAAGGTCACGCTCTAAGAAGAATCGCCGCTACGTTACTCTCCAAAAGCGGTGCAAATATACTCCAATTAGAACAGCTGGGAGGATGGAAATCTAGTAATTTCGCAGAAGGTTATGTGGATAGCTCAATGGAGTATAAACCCAAAACTACCAATAAGCTGTCCCAATGTGCCATGTCTTCTAAAGCTGTTGCAAGTAGTTCACAAACCTTTGTCATTTAACAGCAAAGTAATTTTTTGCCTAAATATTTCTATAAACTCTTGTAATAATTCAAATTTAACCATTAATTTCAATAAGTAGTTTGTTGTATTTTAGTTCATTGTTGGTTTTTATTGTTTGCCATTAAATATTTGTCAATGGGCTATATTTTTAAATATGGAAAATTTCATCTGGAATAGATGAGAAAAATTTTAACGATCACAATATTTTTGAGGGCGGGAAGTGAGGGCGGTTAATGAGGGCGGGAAGTAGAGGTGTGTAATATGACACTTTCTAACCTTCAATGACGTTAGTGATAACAGCATTGCATATATTGTTGTAAATAAAGATACATTTCGTTTATATTAAAAGTAAAATCATTAAATGTGCATTGCATGATTTATACATTCCTTAAACTATTCACTACAACAGTAGAATTTTCTTATGTTGAAATTATATTTCTTCCTGTCATCACAAGTCACATTGATATACTTGGTCGCAAATCCGGTGTTTTTTCAGCACTACTATACGTTATAAACAATTTATTAGCTATTTCTGTCCTGTGTGCTACCGATTCATCAGCAGACCCTACAGCAACCGTTCATGACTTTCAACCGCTATGTTTCTTTAGTGTCATCAAATCTCCCCTAAAATTATCTAAATGTGTAGCAGACGATCTTCTAAATCAGGGATCTCCAAACTTTCCAGCCTTAGGGCCATACTGATTACTCCAGTAAGTTCCGAGGGCCAAAACCATATTATCATTGTTGCCGGTGGTAAAAGTGAAATAGTCCACTGATGAAAAAAAGGTGCGAATAAGTACGCAACGTTTAAAAAAGGCTGCCAATCGGACTAAAGTCTGCAATCGGTAACACTACATATTATTAATTTGAGGAGTAACGTGACACGACATCTGGTGGACAAAAGCGGAAATAGGTAGTACCTTCTATCGCTAACAGATGGCGCTAATATCACGTACAGAATAATCTCATTGGTTCGAGAAAGTTCTGGTGTCTTCCACTCACTTCTAGATGGCAGTAATTGGAATATATAAGAAGGCTAGTGGCGCAACCACAAGTCAGTTCCTACGACACTGTTGTGAAATAAAATAGTGCGTACCTCCTTAAAACGAGTATATGCGTGTTTAAGTTTAAGACATTTTTGTAACAGTATTTTGATTTGAATTGTTGCTTTTGTGTGTGATTTAGTAGTATGGAAAATATGCGAAAAATTGATAGTGAATGCAGAAAATTCAAAGATCAGTGGAACATCCAGTATTTCGTAATTGAGTCCAGTAACAAGGCGCTATGTTTGATTTGCAATGAAAGCATAGCTGTTCTCAAAGAATATAACATTGAACGTCATTATGAAACAAAACATTTTCAAAATTACTCAAAATATACAGGAAGTTTGCGGACAGAAAAATTTGAAGCTATGAAGCGCGGATTGAAATCGCAGCAATCTTCATTTATAAAACTGAAAACTGAACAAGAGGCTGCAACTCGTGCCAGCTTTCGTGTGGCTCTTGAAATTGCAAAGCGTGGAAAACCATTCACCGGTGGAGAAATGATCAAAGAATGCATAATTGCAGTAGCCGAAGAAATGTGTCCTGAAAAGGTCAGGTTGAGTGATTTTCTTTGGCCTTGGATGAGTCAACGGATGTGTCAGATACTGCTCAGGTGTTGATTTATATTCAAGGAGTAGATAAAATCTATGAAATGCATGAAGAACTTCTTGATATGTATAGTATTCATGGCACAACTACTGGTATAAATATTTTTAAAGGAGTTGAAATGGCCATTAATCAAAAGAACCTTCGATGGATAAACTTGAAATGTATTACAACTGATGGAGGCAAAAACATGAGTGGGAAAGATAAAGGAGTGGTCGCTCTTGTGTCAAAGGCTGTAGAAAATGACGGTGGTTCAAAACCATTAATCTTACATTGTATCATTCATCAACAGTCTTTGTGCGGAAAATGTTTGAATATGTCTGAAGTTCTGAAACCAGTCATATCAACTTTTAATTTTATCAGATCTTTTGGGCTGAATCACCGACAATTTATTGAAGAGATTGGAGAAAATGACTTACCTTATCATACTACCGTACGTTGGCTTAGTTGTGAGAAAGAACTTTTTTGAACTTCGAGTTGCGATCGAAATTTTCTTGAATGAAAAGCATCGCCCTCTTACTGAATTACAAAACAACGTATGGCTGTGGAAGTTGTTGATTTGACAAAACATGTGACCGAACTGGATTTAAGATTGTAAGGAGAAAACCAGCATCTTCCTGATTTATACAATCACAACTACGAAGTAAATGTTTTTCACATTTTAAAACATGTGAAATATTCAACCACACCACTGAGACTAAGTTTTCTATCGATTTTGCAATCGAAACTTTGAGTGCTTTGAAAATAAATTTTTATACTCGTTTCTCGGACTTTGATGCCATTGCGAATCAAATTAAGATTTTTCAGAATCCTTTTGATACTGACATTGAAACCCTAGCCCCGGAATTTCAAATGGAAATGATTTTATGGAAATTTTATAAGAGTCTTCCACTGACACAATTTGATAATTTGCATAAATTTCTGTTTTTGGTACTACTTATTTGTGTGAGAAGATCTTTTCCAAAATGAAGTACAAACAAAATGTTTACAAATCTAAATTAACTGATGAGCATCTTAAATCTCTTTTAATAATTGGTACAAGTAAAATTAGTCCACAACTACAAACTATTGTCAGTGGAAAATCTCAATTACATGAATCTCATTAGTATTTCATATGTCATTATGCTTGTTATAAGTTATGTCTGTATTTAAAATGTATAAAATGTTAGTTGGATTCATTTTAATAATAATTTGTTAGTTATTATATACTGAAGTTAAATTTTCTGCATATTATACACGTCTTTACTCATAAAATAAAAACAATAACAATAAGCCTACAACAATGTTATGAGTATTAATAATTATTCAACATAAAATTACAATACTTCAGTAAACTAAATTTAATTTGCTATAAAAAATATGTTCTCTAAAAGAAGTTTTCAAGTATGCTAGCTCTCCGCGGGCTGGACAAAATCTGTCCGCGGGCCGGATGTGGCCCTCGGGCCGTAGTTTGTAGACCCCTGTTCTAAATGAATGACCTATGAATGTTTCGAGGAAACTAATAAAACTGATTTCCATCCACAACTTAATTGATACATATTCCATTGTGATATGCAAAAAAAACAGGCGGCGATCCTTTACTGCTACTGGACAAAGGGCTTTCTACATTCTGTAAAATTTAAGATATTTTTCAATAATTAAAAATCTTATGTTCACATCAGTCCTTGTTTTTTTATGTTTTATCATTAATAACATTCACAAATTTTCAATATTATCTATACTCCATTCGGAAAGAGTATAGAGTGATAAATCAATCCCTCTCCAGGCCACCATAGCCGTGGTCATATTTGAGAACAATTTATTATTTTATTTTATCAAACCTTAGCAGACAGGTTAATTTGAAAACGATTTATAAAATGTTTCCTGGGAAAAATGATAATTAGGTACATTTTGCAAGAGGGTATTAAAAGATTAAAATTTCTAGCGCAGTGTTTGTCAAGAAACGTTTACAAAACTTTACTGAATATTCAATATGTCGACCTTTGAAAACTATACTCCAATATATAAAGTGAAGACGCATGCACTCTCTGTTAATGAGAAAGCCATGGCTTTAAATGTATATGGTGCATTAAAACATCAGTACCCTTCAGTGGGTGTGGATGATCTAACAAGTATGTGTTATGAATGCAGATGTGTTCGAGGAATATTTTATACAAATGCTAGCTCTTATTCCAGCCGGATCTGTAATTGTTCTTGACAACGCCAGTACCACTCGAGACAAGTTGAAAGTCTACCTACGACGTTATGGAGAAAAAAAGACGCTTTAAAAAACATTATTGATGAAAACTGGCGCAAAATGCATTCAGCATGTTATCAAAGAGGAAAAAAACATGTGGGAACTAGACAACATTATTGATGAAACTGTAGAACCTCTCATGATTAATTTAAACAATTCATCCTCTAGTTCTTCGGAATAAAATACATATATTGCAAATATGCACATACTTTAAATATGTTACAGGAAATATTTGTAGACTGTTGTATATAATATAGTAATGTGTAGTTTAGTATATTTTGTATTTTTGGAGTTTACTCCTTAAGAATCGATTTGCATATATAAGGGGCCTGGTATGAGAAAAATGTGAGGAGTAAAATCTATCGATGAATGACCTCGTTACGTTTTTGGTGCGCACCCTATGATGCGCAACTTTCTAATTTGTCAGTGTCAACATACTTATATTGCTGTCATTGTGAAGTTTTATTATCATTGTGTTCCGCTAAAGTGAACTGAAAGTATTTTCAAATAAGTATGGCAGAAAGAGGTGTAGATGATATTGCCGGAACATCTAACAAACACGTGGTTGCAAGGTACGTTATAATTCATGTATTATATGTATGAGCATGTGCAATTTGTATTTATTAAATATTTTAATAATTATCGATGTAGTTTATATAAATATATATTTGAAAATAACACATAAAATTAGATAATCAACCCAATATGAATTATCAAGCGCATCCACATAAAATAGAAAATTTCAAACCTAACCAAAAATTAATTTTTTTGTCGATGTCTATAAATTCTTCCACGTTATTATGATTTATTTTATAAATAATTTTTAAATATTAACAACTGTAGTCAATAATTCGATAATATTATCGGAAAAATCGACAATATTTTTTCATTATAATAATGTTTTTATATAATTTTCTTTCGAAAAGTTATTTTTTTGCTTATTTAAATAATTTTCATGTACTATTTATTATTGTATGTAAAAGATTTGGTGACATAATTATCTTTTTACAACCATTTTTGTTAATTATTAAGATAATATTATATTTTAAATAAAAAATTAATTATAATAATTAAAAAAAAATGTTTATAAAAACCTTTTTTTATCAATTTTCTTAAAGTCAGTTAAAATTCTTATAATTATGCATTTATAAAGTTTCTAATTTTTTTTTATATTTTTTGACTAGGAAAAAATCTAAACCTCCAAAAACTCCAGCCGAGAGACAGCGAGCTTACAGATTAAAAAAAAATTAATGAAGGAAGCCCAAAATATTCTGGCAATCAACCAATCTTTTTTAAGTTAAATAAACTCTTTCTGCGTCTGGTTAGACTATCGAACTTAAGGACTAAACTCCAGTCGTGCATCGGAGCTGACACACACAATTTGTATTTTTCATACTTACATGTATATACTCGTATTTGTGAATAATTAAATGAAAATAACTGTATATATTAAAAAGCAATAATAATATTTTATTAATTACGAAAAACCAATTCCAACGGCTATGATGGTAAGGGTCTTCTTACTTTTGGGGAGATTCAGAAGTTGGTGTGAAAGTATTAAAATAGAGATAGAAATAAAGATATCCTTCAATTTTGGAAAGAAAAGGATTGCCATTTGGATTATCTATATATATCTCTGTCCAGTTCCTTATTTATCATTGGCATATTTAAATATTCCAAATTTTGGACGTGAAGTACCGTACTAAAAATTTCAGGGTTTTGCATTTATAATGAGCATTTATTACTCTACGCTCATTCCAAATAGAGTATAATGTTACCTCGCTGATTTCACAAATTCGATAAGCTTCTAAATACAAAAAGCAACAACAACCTTGACCATCGAATAAACTACTCGTAGAAATCGCAGATTTCTTAAGGCCCCCATACACTAGGGGTAAACACGACAATCTTAATCAAACAGTTAAAATTGTATGTGCAAATTTGCCGCTTTTAAACACACATGCACTGTTAGAAAAGAAAGTCTGCAGTTGTGTGTTTCACGATGAACCGCAAGGACATAATAGCAGTGGCGTTGATTTTTGCTTTAAAAAAATAATTCACGTAGAAAACGTTCGAAATGGACAAGAGATTGGTTATTAAAAAGAAACGAATTTTCCCATGTTAATCTATTAAAAGAGTTCAAACTGAAGATACTTATTTGGAATTGTTAAACCGTGTCACACCTTTGATACAAAAGCAAAATTCGTTCCTTCGGCAGTCTATATCCTGTCATGAACGTCTTACGGCAACATTACGATATCTTGTTCCAGGGCGAAATTTTTAACAGCAATATCAGCTCAAGCCTTAGGACGCATAGTACCAGAAACATGTGATGCTTTAAACACGGTTTTAAAGGACGAATATTTAAAGGTAAGTTTAAGTGCAGTGGAAGCAATCGGTCCTAAATTCTCAGTTTGAATATATTGTATGTATGGTTATTCTTGATTGTCGAGAAACATTTCCCAATTCAGCCTCAAATATTACATCAGTTATTAGTTTTTCTGTTATGAAAGCAACATTTGCACATAAATCTCTTATTTGTGAGCTATGTTCTTGCCAATAATATCGAATTTATCTTCTCCAGTATAAAGTTATTTTGATATTTTTTCCAGTATATCATCACCTCTATTTCTGGATCTCTTTGATCTAGGGGTATCTTTTACCCGCGGTATAGATTGTAGTGTATTGACATTGCTCTCATTGTCAAGAGTTGACTGTGTGGTAGACGCAGGACATGAAGTACTCGTATTAGAACTTGGTCTCTCGTTATCCTGATTCGCTTCTATAGAGCAGGGTGACTCTATTTCCGTTTCATTAAAATATATGTGAATCCTCATTCTAAAAATAAATTGCTACTCAAAATTGTGTATTAAAGAAAATAAATACTGGCAAACACATGCAGATCCTACCACCCCCAAATATGGGCTCATATTATTATAACTATAAAAGCACTCACAGCCTAGTGCTTATGGTGGAGTGATAGAGAATACGGCTTTTTATCAGAAGTTAATAACACGGTCATTGAATTTACTGTGTACATCGAAAATCAATAACAAGTCAATATTACTTCCTTTTGTCTTTATTGGTGACGACGCATTTACGCGTACTGATTTTTTGAAGCAGTTTGCTCAGAAACTTTTAAGTAAAGAGAGATGAATATTCAACTACAGACTTTCCAGTGCACGTCGTATATTAGAAAATGTGTTTGGAATTCTTGCGGTTTGATTTAGAATCATTCGATCTGCTATAGGTTTGGATCTGCACAATACTGAAAAAGTGGTAATGGCTTGCTGTACATAATTTTATACGAAGAAAATGGGGCGAGCAATACATTCCGTTGGCAGTAGATGAATACAATTATGCAACTGATCATCTACGTCCACTGCAAAATGGTTTTATAGACTTGGAGGTCGGACGAAATCGGGGTGCGTCCGAAACAACCAAAAATGTTCGAAATGCCTTTATGAATTATTTTAATAATGATGGTGCCGTATCTTGGCAAGATCAATATATTTAAATTTAACTTTTTTAAAAACATAAAAATGGAATATTTGCCTACATTTCTTTTCAATAAAATGTTTTTGTTATTACTTTATTTATTTGACCTCAAAAAACGGAGTACAAATAAAATTAGAGTTGTTTAAATTGATTGGACTAATAAGCGATTCTTGTTGTACCTACAACTAAAATATAATTATTTTTATACTTACAATGGCTTCCACATTAACCACAATATTGTTTTGGATTTCTCTTGGCATCTCTTGATCTGTAAGGAACAGCAAATACTTGAAATACCACAAGTGTGGTCTGTAAATATCATACGACCTTGCTCCAGATTTGTCTCTACTTTTTTCATCTCTTTTCTAAAGGATCCCTTTAGTAAATCTTTTTCTTAACATCATTTTAAGAAGCTTCTGGATCTATTTCTCGCAGCTTTTTGATCATAATTTCATAGGCTTTTTCTTATTTTATTCTGTTGGATATTCTGAAGATTTTATTTTCCATAACTCCAAAAATTCAATAGTAAAATCTTTGTTCCACATTCTTGTATGGGCCATTTTGCAGAACAACCATGTTTTTATACGACGGATTTGAATGAATACCACATACACTAGCAGATTTGCATGTACGGACAAAATTTCAGGTTATGTCGGAGATGAAGAACGTCGGTTAACATCGTCGTGATTGGCTCCTACAACAGCAATTTTGTACGCGTTAAGATTGTCGTGTTTACCCGTAGTGTATGGGGGCCTTTAGGCTTGTAATAATTTCCCATTTTGTTTTAGAGCTGTAATTAGTTTGAAATATTTTTAAATGTCTACATTATTATTGGATCGTAACATACTTTTAATCATTGAATCATTTGACTACACTGTTGATAGTTTTGTTACTGTGCCAATTTCGAAAAATAAGTCAATAACACCCTCTCCGAAAAATAACTGTATGTATTTCGGTTTCATGAATTTTCCGCGATTTAGCTGGTAATCATTTTTGTGACGCTATTTTGAATACTAGTATAATTCCGGTGGAAAACTCGGAATCAGACATTTTTAACCTTACCGTATTGAAAATATACCTTTACAACTTCAAGCTAAAACCTAGTACATTTTTCTTTGTATAATAACTAACTATTTTTGAAAAGCATGAAAAAAGCTTTATACAGGATAAAGGCAATTTAATATTATCTAAAATTGTTCAATTGTATTCACAATACGAAAACCTTTAACAAGTACAATTAGAACTCTAATGTCAATATGTAGCAAATATTTGGAAAACATACAGTTTGAAAGTTTATTTTCCAGGGCTGATGGAGTAGCGGAATTGGGAGATTGAGCCTCAGGACAAAATCTTTTGTGGACATGAATCAATCATTTATAAAATTTTTGATGCAAACTTTACTTTACAAAAAGAAAGATCATCAAACCAAAAAAAAAACAAACTCTTAGCTGGCCATTTTAACTTTCAAATTTTTATCTTCCATGACTTCTTCCCTTTTCTGCGATTTCAATTTACTATTGTTGAAGGCTTTAGAATATTGATGAAACTAGTTCATGATTACCCGGTAAAGGAAGACGAAAGCTCTTATTGTTTTTGATACTTCTACTCCAATTTCAGAAGGATCGTTCCATCCAATACCACTGGCTATCCACTTAGAAACGCGGAGCACGACCTTTATCTACCTACTCCACGTTCAGAATTAATTAAGTGCTCGATATTTTACAATTAAAAGAAAAAGTACAATCACTTGCCAATTGAAATCAAATCATTATTATCTTTTCCCGCATTCCGCAATAATTCTAGGGCATATTTACTACTCTAAACGACTTCTATTCTAATAATAATATTTAATTCCGGGCATGCTGCATACTGTTTTAATTTTTGCTATGGACTCATATGCGACTTATATACTAATTATTACCTATTACTATTACCTATAATTTTGTTACTCATTGTGGTTATCCTCTGTATATTGAAATTTAATCACGTGTATGTTGCTTTTTCAGTTTTTACAAGCTTTTGTCTACAAATTGTAACAATTTTTGGACAATAAAGCATTTCTCTTTCTCTCCCTCTCTCACAGAATATATATTCTGCGTTGGGTGGAACACCTTTAATTTTGACCTGAACGCCGTTATAAGATCACGCTTGTGCGAACGTAGCCTTGTCTATAATAATTGATTATTGTAATATTTAGATCTTCCAAAATTCTCTAGATTTCCTTTGTCATATCTTCGTTATGGTCAAATCTCCAGCTAGATATTTACTGCGAAGAGAGAGCCATCAGTTTCACTGGTTTTAGTGACATCTATACTTATAAACCATTTATTATCTGCTATCGTCTGGTTCAAGATGAAGTTGTTTAGTATTCAATTGAATAACAAATTTACTTACATCCAATTGATTTTCTCAGAATTTGTTTTATTCTTAGCAAGTAAGAACTAAAGTTACTTTTGTTTTTTGTATTTTTAGCCTACCGTACAACTCTTAGCAACCCACTTCACAATATTATCTTCAAATTTAAACAAACTTTTTGAGCATCACTAAATGGTGAATAATTAATGAATATGTGACCTGGAAATAGTGGGAATTAAATTACAATATACGGACGACTGGGTTGTATGGGATTCCCGGAATTACGTTCGGATCAAATTAACTGTTGCCAGATGCTTTTAACGAATATTAAACATAGGTGGTGAGGACTTACATATACATATACATTTTATCTATTCCGAGACAAAAATGCTCTAGAATCGATAGCATCGAAGGGTCCTTTCGGCCGATTTGTTTAGTAATATGTCCGCCGCTGGACCAATGCATCATTTGGTATTAGGTATAATAAATTTAGAGGTTCAAACACGAAAACCTATAATAAAACGAAATGAAATTCTGCATGGTCTAAAGATAGGATAAATTTTCATTTACTACTCAGAAAATATCAGATATGCCAAATAAAAAATAACGATTGACGTTTTTTAAATAAGTTTATTTGAAATTTTCTTAGTTACCCTGTATGAGCTGAGCCGAAGAAAATATTCACATACACCTATTTATGTAACATATCTATTATATTTAATATTTATATCGGTGAAAATAATAAATCTAATTTCGTATAGAATCTTCCTTTTGATTGAACAATTCAGGCGGCTAGAAATAAACAGCAACAACCTGTTAATAAAATCCACCCTTTACACGCATTGAAACCTGTTGTACTTGCCCTAGAAACGCGCGTCAGTATCGTATCTTCTTGAACCCCTTGTTGTCAACGCTCGTTGTTGATACAGTAGCCAGTGTTGCAAGACGAATATGATTTTCATAACATTTGAAGAAATCAAAATTGTTTTGAAATAAACGCTTTTCAAATTAATACTATTAATACAAATATTAAATGAATTTCTGAAAATAATAATTGTATATTCACAATAATTATGAGCAAGTATGTTAAAATTAACATTAGGGGCCATCCATAAATTAGGTTAAGAGAGCGGGAGGGGTCGACGAAGTATAATATTTTGTAATAAGGGGGTGGAAGGTGTCCTAAATTTCGTGACTCACATTTCAAAATATAATATAATAATATTATATATTATATTATATTTATATATCGATAAATATCATTAAGTGCATTGTGCAGTGATTTATCTGTTTCTATTTCATTTGACCACTGACTTTCGTGGATTAAACAACGTCGTTCTTAGCTCTGCTATTTCGTGATTTTCAACATAAGAAAAAGTTTAAAATGAACAAAAGAGAAGTTCAAGTGATCTTTACGGTAAACTATATTTTGCATCATATAAAGCCACTAATCAACATAAGCAATTACATAAGAGGCAACAAGAAGTTTCGTCCTCAAAGAATTGCTGCAAGCCGCGTCAGAGAACTTCTTTATGTGATGTGATGCTGATATTAACAACTCAAAAGACAACGAAGTGGCTGCTGTTATACATAATTTAAAGTAGTGGAATCAAGGACTCAAGATTATTAAGTTTACCTATATCTTTAATTAATATTTTTTGTTTTGTTAATTTCTTTAAATAATATAATTAATCGTGTTTTTGTTTTGTGAATTGTTTGATTTGATGTTAATTTTATTAAATAATTTAAATGGAAATGAAACTGATTTCGGAACCGCTGTTTTCATTCAATAATTTCGAAATGTAATTTGAAAAATCTGTGACGGCAATCTAGGGAGGGGGGAGTTTCACAAATGTGACCAACTGTGACAAGTATGGGGGGACTGGCCAAAATCATATAAAATAAAAATAAAAATCACAAAATTTCATCAAGATGACGTGTAATATCATTTTTCTGTTATTTATGAATATAAAACCCAAATATGCAAGGCGCATATTTTATATATTTCGCATATTATATGCATATATCCTCAGCATGTATAGCACATATTGCTGGAGATTTGTCGCAACTTACATTAACTTCCCATCTGTATCTCAAATTGAATGTATCAGCTGAATCAACACTACAAAGAGTTCCTTGTATTCCGAGGTAATTAAGGAAATTGAATTTAAAATGCGGAATGAAAATTCTGTCAAAATCTTACCTTATAAAGAGCTAGAAAATACAAATATACCGACAGAAGCCAAATTTGTACAAGAGACTTTCAACATATTAACATATTTTTTCCTTCGCCTGTTCCTGGAGATAGTTTTTGCTCATTTTTTCAGATCCAGCACCGTACATGAAAAAGGCTGAGCAAAATCTTTCACACATACTTGGAACATGTCTTGCCATGCTTTCAATAGGGTTGCTAAAGAGATTAGAACATATTTTCTACATGGAAATAATTTAATTTCAGATATGAAAAAAAAACTTCCTTAAAGCGCATATAAGCGTCCAGTTCCATAAAGAGAAATTACCGATCAAGTTTGGGCTCTTGGTTGAAAGCCGCTTTTTTATCACGAGAATTTTTTTAACTAAAACATTTGTATTTTCAGGCTAATCTATCTAATCTCCTACTGATGTTAAGCAATTAATCGAAAACACACTTAATTTTGTATTTAAATTTCTTAGCCAAGTAGCTAATATTTTAGAGGAAAAATTTACTGTATTCATTGATTTGCATTCTGCAATAAACAACAGCAGCAATAATAAAAACGCCCCCAACACATCAGTTGATGGGGAAAGAAGTTTTTTCATTCATAACTTTTTATATTCAGACAGGGCACTAACTTTTTAAATTGAGAACTTCGAAAAACATTTAGTGCGTTACTGTTTTATAACTAACAACAAGTTGCCTTATGTGATACCATAAAATCCCGATAGAAAATCTCCTCTTTTTAAAAATCAAAACAGATGCATTTCAGGTAGAGGGATAATAAGCAGGATTATTCAAAAAAATTTTCCAAAAAAATGCTTCAGTGCTAAAAATAAGTACAGAAGATAAATAATATAAATAAAATAATTAATAAATACATACTTTACACATTAAACAAGAATTTGAAATGTACATTACCGGCACGCTGGCAATATCGTATGTTTCGCTGAGAAAAGAGGGTTTACATTCGAGGGAGAGGCTATTTTCGGGATTTTACAGTATATAGGCTCAGTTTAGCATCTATGTAAAAAAATTAAAATAACATAAATTCATGTATTAGCATTTTTTTTGCATACTTTCAACATTTTTGTGCATATTTTTACTAAATATTTGTACATATATTTTGGGTTCTTCATTTGCATATTTGGATTTCTTTATACAATGCGATCCATATGTATGGAATAAATTTAATTTTAGCTTTATTATGTACTATGTGAAAAAAACCTGAAGCAATTCGATCGAGAAATTATTTAAGCGAGGAAGACCTGAAACGATCAAATGGCCGGCTGGATCCTCTCGATTACTTCTTATGGGATTATTCAAAATCTGAAGTATATTTTAATAGACCAGACAATATTTCCGATTTAAAAGTTAAAATAACAGAAAAAATAACAAAATAACCTCTGAGGTCATACAAAATGTTGTATGATATTTCCAAAATCGCCCCGGTTATTGTCAAAAAGTGAATGGTGGTCATTTTGAACATTTGTGTGTAAAGTACATTGGAAAATACATTCTAAATATTATGCGACATTATTATCTTCATTCTACGTAAAGTTTTGTGATAGAAACATCATCAGAATTTTACATCTTAAAAATTAATTTTCTCAGCTATGATTGCACCAAATTTAAAAAAAAAACTGCTGAACAGAGGACGGAAATCCTTTTCCAACAAGGTTCCACACGATCCCCTTCCTTACTTAAAATTTTCGAGACGGTACTTATAATTCAGAGGGGGGTATTGGACAGGGATAATATTTTCATACTTTCAATTGTCAGGTTTTTTTCACATAGTACATAATAACGATAAAATTGAATTATATGGACCGCATTGTATATAAATGTTATAATATAATGAGAATTTCGAGTTTCCATTGCTGGAGCGGTATTATGATTGATCGCTCTTCGCAGAAGGCTTAAAACTGGTTTCAAACGAATTACCGCGTTTTTAGCGTTTTCAGCGTGTTCAGAAGCATTGAAGAACTAATTTTTTCGCTTATTTCCAAACTTGAAATTATTTTGGAGCGGTTCATTGCGATTTTTGAACGTTATCTGACTTTTTGGGAAACTTAAGAAGTTTGTTACCATCGTAATACATATTTTTGGACAAACCGGAAAAACGAGATGATTAAACCACGTCGCTAAGCGTATAATCGCTTATCCCATAGGCTTATTTTATCTTTAAATATAATCATACATGTTATTTATTCATGATTTGATATTTTGCAATATCGCCCAGTGCTCTAGACTTCTTTTTCTAGGGTCAAGAGACTATGTCATCAAGTCTTTTGAACCCTCCAAAGAGAATATCCGTATTGTTCGTTTTCAATTTTGTCTACAGAGATTGGTTGAAATTTTTTTCTACTTTATTAACATATTATATATGAAATGAACAAAATGCAAAAAGTAAATTTTAGAGTTTTTTAATAAAAAGTTACAGACAATGAACATCGAATGATAAATATTGCCTCTTCATTTATGAACAGTTTGTGATATATGACCGAGAACCATTCGTGAATTAGAATTATAGAATCAACATAACCTCATTATTTAACATTTCTTCAATCATCCTACTACTTTATAAGTCTGACAACTTTGTTCAATATTTGCCTCATACTATCTGATTCTATCTATTTTTAACATTGTGAATCCTATAATAAGGACACTCAGATCCCGAAGAGACAATTTTTAAGATTATATTATATTTTAAGATTATATTGTTGATATAATATAATAATACGTAAATTAGAATAGGGTTGATGAGTTTATATGAACCTTATAAATACATTGACCAAAAGATCTATTATACAACCCGTACATTTTACCATTCCGGCAGCAACGTTAATTGAGAATAACCAAAGAAAATAAAGTATCAAATAGATACAACACATTTTGTGTTGACATGTACGACATGGCGTGATTAATCAGTTAGTTTTCTCTAATTTAAACTGTGCTTTTATTACAGTAGGTATATTTTTACTTATTATAAAAATGAAGGAAACTTTAACAACTAATTTTTTATTTAGGGTATTTGTGACCCTAGGCCAAATTAATCCCAACGGCACCCGCTCCGTTCGCCCCTCAGTTATACTTTTTTCCTTTTCTTTAAATCTGATGTAATTATGATAAAAAGGAAGCACTTGTTTCACCGAATTAAATTTTTATGAATTTCCTTCCTTGTGAAAAATCCTATTTATCCTGTGGATTTGGCAACGTTGCGTACGGCGCACTCTTGGCGGCGGACAGTTTCAGTTTTCAGTCAATTTCAGCTTGTAGTAGTAGGTCAGACGCCGCGACGCGGCTGGAAAAGCTGGCGTACGTGTACCATAAAGTGTTCGGTATTTGAATCGCGTGCTGTCTCGTGGACTGCGAGTGAAATCGGTCGAGGCCATAGGAAACACGTGTTGCATATGTTCAGATGACTGTAGAGTTGAAACTACCAGGATAACCGGGGATATAATGCATAGTTGTTGCTGCTGCAAATTTTTATCTATTGTATTGAAGATCGTTTGGTGAAGCTTTAGAAGCTGTTCGAAGGGTCGATATTTTGCTGATGAAATAAGGTTTGTTGTTTAATTACTTTTCTTGAATAAATATTGATATCAATTGAAACAGAATTTATATCTCCAAAGTGAAGTTCATTAAAATACAGAAAATTTAGTGAATCAGAACAATTTCTATGAGGAAAGTTTTTTACAATACTACCATCAGCCTAGATCAGCCTAATAGTCAAATTTGCAACAAAAAATGAAGCCTTGCAATCACATTTTGTTATAGGCTCGCGATACATCAAGTATGAGATTTTTCTTTTCTCCTCCATTTATTGAAGTCATCAGTGTGAAAATGAAATATTTATGTAACTCAACCATCTATTAGATATTCGCCAATCAAAAAGGGATATATAATGCCTGATTACAGATAGAAAACCGTCTTGCAACGTATTAATTTAAGAGGCTACTGAGTATGGTACAGCTATTCTTGTGAATCACTTCACTTCTAATTTTTTTTCCTTCCTCGTTCCCACTCATTATTCATGTTGTCGTCGATGTAGCCTTCAGCAACTGCGGTTGATTTCCACCTTCCTTGTTGAGGACCAATTTTTACCGATGATTTGTGTAAAGTTCTGGATCTCTCAGTTTTAGAAACATATACCCACAATAGCCAATTTATGCAAATTTTTTGTATAGTGTATTTACTATTTTGGTAATCAAAAATAAAGAGTTCGATGTAGCTTTAATTGATCTCAGTGAAAGATATTTTCTAGAAATTTCAGGAAATTCATCTGCTATGGTAAACGATATAGATATCATGTTTCTGTGAAAGGTATATTACACTGGCCGACAAGATTTTCGTAACACAGGCGGGACCTTTATTTTTAAAATGGAAATACCCGTCCAATAATAGAAAAAATATTAATTAAGCCCAAACACCTACCTCTTTTCAATAGCTTAATTATCCCTGTTTTCATTGGCAGATAGCTAATTTTCTAAATGGCGGTTAATATCGATACATTTTATGGCCGAATAAATACCTGAACTGTATTATTCAGAATAATAAACATAAAAATAACTTTGAAAATTAGTATTCTTTTGAGTCTCCTAGTAAGTGGTTCTCTGTTCATAGTGCAAAAAGTGATTATAAATGTTGAGTCAAACGCGCCGCAGTTGAAAAACTTGACAAATTTTGCTATATTTGTGGAGAATTTATGGTGAAGTCCCAAGCCAGGTCATTTTCCGGAAACATGAAAAAAGCCTATTTCAAATATTTTGGTACTTTAATTGGAGTTCAAGACAAGCAGTGGGACCCCACGTGTGCTGTGTTAGTTGTAGAGTGTCATTGGTGCAGTGGATGAATGGGAAGAAAAAAAAACATGCTTTTTGTAATTCCAATGGTATGGCGGGAACCTACTAACCATTTTGACGACTGCTATTTTTGTCTGACTGAAGGTTATTCTACGAAAGGAAAGCACAAGATCCAGTATCCAAATTTGCCGTCTGCTATACGACCTGTTCCCTATAACGAATATTTACCAGTATAGATTGCGCCTTTAGGTCCGCAAAATATTGTTTTAGAAGATACTGGAGATAATGTATCATCAGGAAGCTCCGAAGAACAATGCATAAAGCCTATTTTCACTCCAAGTACTACTACCAGTTCCGGCGAGCATTTGATTGTTTAAATGGGGTTATCAAAGCAACAGTCTGAACTTCTTGGCTCCCGTCTTAAGGAATGGAACTTGTTAACCAAAGAGAAAAAAATTACGACCTTTAGAAAAAGAAAAGCTGCATTTTCTGCATTCTACAGTATGAAAACTTCGTTGTGTGCGTGTACGGATATTGATGGTCTAATGAAGGAACTTGTGAAGATGAAAGAAACTTATGAAAATATTGCTTGCCTTTAGACAAAATTAACTACAACAAGTATAAGTGGCAGATATGTGGGGACCTGAAGGTGATTGGAATTTCAATGGAACTTCAGGTAGGGTTTACGAAACCTTGCTGTTTTTTTTGTCTATGGGACAGTCGAGACGGGCAGTAGACTAGACACTATGTAAAGAAAATTGGCAAGCAAGAAGTGAGTTTCCACCGGGATCTCAAAATGTTAAGTTTATACCCCTTGTAGATGCCAAAAATGTCCTTCTGCCCCTTTTCACATTAAACTTGGATTGTTGAAAAGTTTTGTAAAGGCTATGGATAAAGAGGGTGATGGATTCAAATACCTTAGAGAAGTCATACCCCAGTTGAGTGATGGCAAATTAAAGGAAGGTATTTTTATTGGGCCACAAATAAGAAAATTACTGGACGATGACAATTTTGCAAATAAGCTCACCAGGCAGGAACTTAGAGCATGGAAGTGTAGTGAGGTTTTTGGACAACAATATGGATCCATACTACCAACATTTAGTTGATGAACTTCTAGACGCCTACAAATGCCTTGGTGCTCGAACGTCATTGAAAATTCACATCTGACATTTTTTCCCGAAAATTTGGGAGCTGTCAGTGATGAACAGGATGAAAGGCTCCACTAAGATATTTTTTTTGGTGTGGGTGGGAAAATCTTTTGAAGACCCCTGAGAAGGTGTCCCAGGTGTGCTGGATTCGTCCGCTAACCGGACGTCTACTAAAATCACTACACAAACTACACGGAAACTTACGGTACAAATATTGGTTAACCTTACGGAGGACATTTTTGAATCAGCATTAGATCATTTTGACAATTCGTTAGATTGTTAAATAGAATTGTCAAGATTATCCAATTGACAATAGTTACAGTATTGTCAATCTTTTCTTAATAATCCATAACGTTTGTGGTACTTGTAGATAAAAAACATGTTGTATCGGTTTTTTAATATTTTTGTTTATAATATAAGGGGTAATATAAAAAACTGTAACTAATTTTGAGCTTTGTTTTATTTAGCATTTTTATCTTTTCTGCTATGTTTTGTTTTTTGCGGGTAGGAATCAGGATCCACTGCAATTTCGACGATTAATTCATAAGCTAAATCTAAGAGCAACTGAAATCTAGACTGATTTTGCTGATTTAAAAAAAAAATAATAGTTGAAAAGTGTAGATATACATGTTAGATATAATCAAACACCTCCTGTGTTAAAGTGGTTCAAATAATTGATTCTCTTTAGTCACATCAAACTTTATTATGAATTTTACAGCATAAAGTTAGGATGATGGAATTATAAATATAGATAAGCAGAAGATACTTGTAAAATGAAGTATTACGAGTACGTAGAAAAATATCAGATTGAATTCTGTAGTCGCAGATGTTGGTTTTTTTACTTCTCTTAAATCCTATCGGCTTGAAAAGGCACAGGTGTTTTAGTTATAAAAAGACAGGAAAATAATTTGTATACCTACAAGTTTTAATTAAGATTCGTTCTTTTGTTAATTGTGGATTAAATTGTAAATTTAAAGCCTAGTTTATGGAATGACAAAAACCTCTATGAGTATATTACCTAGTATAAAACAGCTTACTTAATCATATACCTTTTTAATGTGGTTTGTTGGATTGAGTACTCTTAGATCTTTCTCCATTTATTTCATCAGCCTTTTAATCACAAAGATTGCTGCCGCTTTCACGTTTTCTAACTATGCTCTTATTTGTCTTTCTCTACCCTCTCCGTATGAACAGTATGGACAAGCAAGACCTATCTACTTCACTATTCCCTGCTCCGCTATTATGTGTCTACGGAGGAGCCACCTCAATTGTGCTGTTTCACTTGTTTTTTTTCTAGTCGTCAACAATGGATGATGGAAGCAATGTTCCTGACCTGATGTTGAACGATTTTTCTCGAACAAAAGTGCCTTTTATTTGCTAATACTTCAATAGTTCAATTCACTTTACCTAAATTGCTTTCGTGTTAGAGATGTCGACAAAGAATGGAATTTCTATTACATAGATGTTTGTGATGCTTAAAGAAGTAACTTAATGAAAATAATTTGAAACATTTCATAAATATTGCGTGATGGATAGTTACTAAATTTCTTTATATCAATGTACAATTGATCAATAATACTCACAGAAAAGGCTATTTCTATAGGAAAATCCACCATCATTAGCCGTACAAGCACTGATAATACCCAACGATCAGGAATCAATTGTGAAAACTAGTATATGAGGATATATTGAAAAATTATTAGCCTACTGTAGAACCAAACAAAATTTCAAAGTCATAATATTTTCTTACTCAACATATTCTCTTCTTAATTGGACACATTTATTTCATCGAACCTGCAATGTCTGTAGATCTTTAAAAAAAATGTTTCTTCTTGCTCTGCAAACCAGACCTCCACAGCTTTTATTATCTCATCGTTGGAAGAAAATTTACGACCTTTTAAACTTTTTTTCAGTTGAGGACAAATATGATAATTGGACGGAGTCAAATCTGGTGAATAAGGGGGGTGTTTTAGTAATTCAAACCCTAAATCACCCCCAATTTTTCGAATGGCAACGGGAGATTTGTGTGCAGGGGCGTTGTCCTGCTATAACAAAACACCTTTGGATAGCTTTCCGCGTCTTTTTTCCCGTAGAGTGGTCAGTAATGTCGAATCAGTCGGTCAGTAGTCTCCAGTTATTGTTCTACCCTTATCAAAAAATTAATCCAGACTGAAGCCAGAACTTTTCCAGCAGAGTTTTGGACACGAAGCTTCTGGGGTCTTGGAGAACCAGAGTATCGCCATTCCATCGCTTGTTGCTTTGTTTCTGGATCGTAGAAATGTATCCAAGTCTCATCCATAGTAACAATTCGGTTTAAGAAGTCTACATCGTTTTCAAATCGAGCACAGATCGAACGCGATGCTTCTACCCTTGTACGCTTTTGGTCAACATACAAACATTTGGGGATCCATTTTGCAGCAAAAACTGGCTTTCCCAATCGTTCATCATCTTCAATGGAAAATTTACCTTTTAAGACATTTAATGTGGTATAAAATGGCCGCACGTCAGTTAATAGCAACAGAAAATGACGTGTGCGACTTGTAACTGTAGGAGAGTTGACTTAACGAGAACTAGAAAGTCGTCTTGTAATACCACAACCTAGAATCTGGTAATGGCTACACAATTCTTCCTAAAACTGCTAACGGTAATGTAGAAGAATCTTTTAAAGAAATCAGGACAATGTGGAAATGGTTTCTAATGATGAAAATCTATTTATTAATATTACTGGAGATGAATAGTGAATTTATGGCTTTAATTTGAAAACAAAATGACAATTTCCATAATAGAATCGTCTAGAGCTAAGAATTACTTCAAAATGGAGCGAAGTAAATATATGGTTTATTTCTTCCATCATGAAAATAATGCGCATCAGAAATAAATTCCGAGTGGTCACATAAGCACACTACATGGGAGATCTCTTTTATATGATAGAGAAAAAAGTTTGCATAGCAAACTTGTTAGTTTAGCAGCGCAATTCTTCAATACGATTTGTGGTATTCCATTTGGGCCAGTCTCTTTATAGATGTCCAAGCCTTTGAGAAGTATTGCCACATGTCAGTGTCGAAATTCTATATCTGGCATGGATGTACCAACTCTAGGGTGGTAGTTTTCACCGCGGGTCAACAGTTGCATTTGAAGCAAACATACGACTTAACAAGTCTGCCTCCTTTTTTGCGATTGACCCATCTCTTCAGTCAACGGTGGAATATATTACTTACAAAAGAATAACACTAATTTCGATATCTGAAGCTGAATACTTTTCTGAAAACCCCATATAATATCGGAATTTGTTTAGCTTAAATTCAAAATTTAATTGAATTTTTTGTAAAAGATTTACGGGTGAGTCAAATTAATCTTTTTTTTTTGCTTTATTTGAGCTGTCCTTCTTTGATTTGGTTTCTCTGTTCAATATAAAAATGGAACAATAGCAGATTATTTTAATCCCTTCGACATTCAGGATCGGATTCTAATATCAGATCGAAGAATTTTGTAGTCGGCATTAATTTCAGAAACTCGTCATTTCCTTTTGATTCATAATTTATACAATAACAAATTCTAATTACGTCTTAACATTGACGATAATTAGATTTAATAAAAATTTCTAAACATAAAATATCTACATATCTTAGCGGAAACTTTAAAATTATCTCGTACATAAACACTTCCGTATTTAACAACTAAGTACGTTGTATACGATAGTGTTATCAATAATCATTATATTATTTCGACATAATCATGTATTTTCAATATCAAGTAGGAAACTATTGTACGAATAACGATCAAATATCGAAAAGTTTTATCAAATGTGACTTTTCTGCGTATGTATATATATTTTTTTCATTTATAAAAACCTTGAAATATGAAAATAGTATTTGACAAAATTAGGGCTACGTCTTCTTCTTTTTTTTAATAAGACTCTGTCCTGTATAATTCCGAATTTTTAGACTATTCTTGTACTCTTCTGAGCTCCAGTACTCATTTCATATTTTTGATGGTCTGCCTGTTGGTCTTCGTGTGTTTGGTTTTAACTAACTGTTTACTAGCATTTTCTCGACATAATCGCTGGAACCTCGCTTAACCCATTCACCACCATCTTGAGCTCCTAGTTCTTCTCTAATATCCTGACTTTCCATTCTATCTGAGGCTTATTCCCTTGACTGTTCTCAGCTTTTTCAATTCGTCAACTTTATTTCTCTTTTTGTTGATTATTTTCCGGTTCTTATTTTTACTGCATTACGAATATGCATGTATTGTAGATTCTCATATTGCAAATATCCGCAGAATCTTGATGCTTTTATCGCTTGTGTTCCGGTTTCCTTTATTAAATTTCTACTCCAAGGTAATCGATTTTAATTGTTATGTTGTTGTTAACAACTGGTTTATATCTTTGGCTATGAGAATTATTAAATATTTTATTTAGTATACTCATATTATCTGTATCCTCTTATTTTCTGCCCCTAATACTCTATTATCCTTATAACGTAACACTTTTCATAATCCATCTCCCACGTTGATTTCGTTGACGCTTTCAAGGATTCTCTTCATGGTAATATTTAATAGTGTGGGGTTAATGCTCTTCCTTCCGTATCCTGGTCATAAACTACTTCTTTGAACAGTCCCGTTCTGGTTTTGATCCTAAGATTTCTTTTTCTTCTGTTTTTCAATAGAATGTTTATATTCATCATCTATATTGCTCAAGAATTTTTTGATTATGAATTTTTCTGTCTGAACACATGTTGTTCTTCGGACGCTAGAATCTTTTGCTGAAGTCTATGATTTAAGTGAAAAGTTTGAGCACTGAGCCTAAAGTTGTCGAGATCCCTTTTTTCTTCTTTTTTAGATATAGCTTAACTGTGATTTGAGCATAGTGCAAACCTCTGTAATACAAACAGCAAGCTCACAGGGATATTCGTTTGCCCAAAGCCGAATTCTTGACTTGGATACACAGCTCTTCAGATTTTTACTCGTGATCGCATTTAGTGGCAGTCAATTAAATGTAGTATTTCCATACGTTTTCTCCTGACAACTTTTGTTATATTTGTAGAGAATTCCACAAAGTCACCAGCTATTTCACGTACTTTTATTCGACGATCATGTACAAGTGCGCAAATTTTATTAACCATTAACTCGAGTAGTTACATTAATTGACAGTTCTGGATGTTCAGCATCATCATATAGCCATATAAAAACCGATAAGTACTTCAATCATAATGTTTCTGTGAATTTTCCTCTGTTTCTTCAATTGTTTTTCCATGTGAAAAAGAATGTTTGATTGATATCTACAATAATTTTTTTTCCTGCATATTTATCCAACAATTAGGAATATGGAAGAAGTATCTCTTCATATGAGAGGAAGTTGAAAAAGTATCCAGTTGTATACGTTTAATTATAGTTCAAAAACCTTCTGGAATATTTTTTTGAATGAAATATGAGAAATTTTCAGGTCACAGCATTATTTTCACGTTATTTACTAACTCCCGTTTTTTTTGCATCAAGTCCTAGAGCTCCGTGTATAACTTTGAAAATTTTATTCTATCATAAGGATGCAGTGTTGCGACTATACCATTCAAGCATCATGAAATATTTTTTTTTAAATTTACTATATAAATAAACTATCTTTCTCTAAGAAGCTATTATGTTTTACGTAAAAAAATATCGTAATTTATTTTAATTTTTGATTTTAATATTTTTTGTCTCTAAATTGAGTACTAAATTTATTTAAAAATAAGAAATAGGCCTAATTCTAGAGCCATCAACTCATAACAACTCAAATCACAAAATCTTTTTGTTTACAATAAACCATGATAAATCCAAATACTAGGAATTTTTTTAAATCTTCGAAGATTGTTATTTTATAATTTTGCACTTGTCTGAGAAATTGTAACATAATTTGAATTTATAGACACTGATTAGTAATTTTAGCCATCATATGATTAGCAAAACAATAGCCTTTATACTATTGGTTCCCAAACTTTTTTGTTTCATAGATCAATTTCAAATTTTGCTGGATTCGGTAGACTCTCTGAAGCTACATTACCTACCACTATTTTCCAAATCTCGAAAAAAGGTGAAGATTAGATCTATCTATGGAAACTTGCGTTGTGGCTGAGCTTCAACGACGAATTAACAGTTTTAAAAAAAAGGCTAGATTTGATTGCTTGATAGGATTAATTATTTGATAATAAAATCAACTAATTGATACTGACAGGAGAAGTCAAGCTAACATTTTAGTTCTTCACTATCGAAACCAAATAAATTTTGATGGACCCTCGATTACGGTTATAGACCCCCATTATTTATTCACGCCCAACTTAGACCCCCGTCGAGTCTCCTGTAGACCCCTGATGGTCCGCCTGGACCACTTTAGGAATCACGACTCTATATTAACAACATAAAAAGGTTTCTTCATATTACTATTGAAAATAATTGGATTTTGTAAAGTTTTTACAGATGATAAAAACAATACAATGATTGTACCAAAAGTATTATGATTCCCGAAGAGTCGTTAAACCGCATAATATATCAAAGTTTTCGCGAAAAATCTGGAAAATACCATGATTTTAGTGAACATTTACCTGAACTATTTTCTTTTTCAATTTTTTTTACATCACTTTGAACAATATGCTTAATATTCATAGTAGTTTTCATATATTACATCTTAAATATTCATTAATCAAATCTAAAATAGAATTTTTCTTTATATAGGATAAATCATGGAGTTTATAAACTATATTATTTATCTTGGAGGATGGCGTCCTTACTTATTCTCATACGAGTGTATCTTGGATGTTCTCCAGAGCAGAAAAAAATATAAAAAAGGTAAAAAAAATCTAGCCGATGCAGTTATAAATGCTTACAATCACTTTCATTGCTTGAATTAATTTTCCAAAAACGCTTCAACATCAGACATCATCTTTTAATAAGTTCTGTTGGGACGATATTTCGTAAGCTTGCTTGCTATCTTACTAATAAAACAATAAACGTTATATCTAGCTTAAGAAGTTGATATTTTTTTATTATTTAGTTATTAAATATACATATCCCATCTCATTTTATTCATAATACATAATGATACATCTCAACCATAATGGTTGTCATTGCTCCTGAACAGAACCAATAAATTAAATTAAACTAATTTATTAATTTGATTTAATTTATTAATTATTGAATTAAATAAATTCAATACTTAAACTTACTTTTAGTACATTTACATGTTAAATGCAAATGATAATTTTTAAATCAATGAAATTGCTTGTACTAGCGACAGTGAAACTCCACTTTATATTCCAAGAGAAGCAAATCACATTGCAAGTAATTGGTTATTCCAAAATTGAAGAAAAAAAATATTTAAACTTTAGGGTGGGCCAAAAAAACTAGCTACTACGAAAATATCGTTCAAGATGACGAAAAAAAATCAGGTGAATTTTGATATTTCAATATCAATATTTAGAAGTTTTGCATCATGATTATTTTGGAATTGCAATGTATTTCATTATTGTGTAGTAAAAAGTAATAAATAATTTTGTAGGAAATTGAACGGTCTACAAAAAGGGTCTGAAATAATTCTTCGCTAAGTCCACTCGGTTAAAGTTATTCGCAGTTAAAGTTCAACCTAAAATAATATAAAATGACTTTCACAATCTTTCATAGTTTTCTAAAAAAAATGTTTTAAAACTATAAAACAACATATTTCTCGTGATTTTTTTTTCATATTCACTTCCCAAATTTATTGAGAGAAAAAATTATAAAGCACGACTCGAATGAAAGCGTTGAAAACTGATTTCAAATAACAAATAAATAAATAATAGACATAATCGAATCAAATATCTTTATAGTACTTCCGGCTACATTGAAATCAGTTTTCAACGCTTTCATTGGAATCATGCTATACAACATAAGTTTTCTTAATAAATTTGTAAATAAGAATGAGAAAAATTACGAAAAATATGTTGTTTAATGTTTTTAAGACATTATTTTGTAAAAAACTGAAAACATTTTGAGAGTCATTATTTATTATTTTTATTATTTTTTTTGGTTGAATTATTATTTTATTTTGGTTATTTTTTTGATAAATTATAAAAATATTTCAGAATTTTTTTGTAGGCGGTTTAATTTCCTAGATAAATTTCTATTTCAACTACACAATAATTCGTTGAAATAAATTGAAATTCCAAAAAAAGAAATTTCGTGTAATTTAAATAGAAAATAAAAAATCACGATGCAGCACCTCTAAATATTGAAATTTAGAGCTCAAACTATACGAAATTTTTTTTTCGTAGTAGTTAAAAAAATGTTTCTTGATCCACCCTACTTAACATTGTTACCAACATTTTAAGGAATTTTAACTTGGTGAAAAGACAAAATATTTTTGGAAAATGTTTTACTGGTATATTTTATTTTATAGAAACAGTACTGTATTCAGGTTTACATGGTGGTTATAATGCAATAGTCTGAATTTGTAAGTGTCGTACTTTTCCATTATAACAATCATTATATACTTTTCTAGTTTTTCCCGTGTGATTCTTGCGCGTTTTGACTTTTAGAAATCGTCAAGCGTATATAGCACCCAAGAAGAAACAATTTCTACCATGAATAAATTTCCCGTTACGGATGCCTCTATCGCTTCATAGGTACATCTTGGTTATTTTACGATCATACGTCTCACTCTTTCAATGTTTCCAACCTCAACTCCGAGAGCATATGGGTGATTCCGTTCTAACTGTGATATTCAATGTCCTGTATTGTTTTTTTGTACTAGTCATTAATTAATAATCAATTAATAAAAATTTTGTGTTAATTGAATAATTCTTAAGATATTTAAACATTATTTTTATACAATATAACTTGCCACTTAAAGAAAACTTATACTACATCACTTGAATGTCAGTACCGTGTCATGTCCATTCCTAGAATTTACCGATAAATTATTAATTTTTTTTGTCGTAACAAATGATTTAAACTAATTACCTTATAAATTCTAATGTTTATGATCAAACTGAGGAAAATTGATGCACTTGTTGTTTAATATTCTTAAGTTACCATGTCAGTACCGTGTCATGTCCATTCCTAGAATTTACCGATAAATTATTAATTTTTTTTGTCGTAACAAATGATTTAAACTAATTACCTTATAAATTCTAATGTTTATGATCAAACTGAGGAAAATTGATGCACTTGTTGTTTAATATCTTAAGTTACCATGTCAGTACCGTGGATAAATGAGTCAGTACCGTGGAACTCAAAATCCGACATTTGTGTCTTGCTCGTGATACTTTGAAGTTGTAGTAAATTCCTCTTAGAGTTTTATTTTTACAGTAAAATAGATGAATAATATGCATAAAAAAGTTAGAAAAGTTAAATTTTAAAATCTTGAAATTTTGAATACAAAAAATCACAGTTAGAACGGAATCACCCATATGCCTCTCAACTTTCCAAATCGCTATATCATAGAAACACAGTTGCATGTGAAAGATTTTCATCACCAAATGGGCGTGGCAACCTTGTATCACTATTTAATCTGTGATAGTAAGAACTACTTACGAATGCTGGTGTTTAATGATCTAGCGCTGCCAGATTGAGCTCCTTTAGTTTTATGGTGCATCAAAATATGATGAATAGTTCTAGAATTGAAAAAAAAAGAGACGTTAGCGCGAAATGTATTTTAAACCGAGTTAATTTTTATTTTTGCAATCCTTGGATTTAAAATAATCTGTCAACTACAGTTAATTCATGCTATTTAATCACCTGCCTCTAATCTCTACCTCCCGTCCGGCAAATGGATATAAATTGTGAGTTTTTTCAGTTAGCGTAAAACATTTATATCCATTTTGAGCCCATGAAATACTCATAAACGGCAATTTGAACTGAAATTTTGTTAAATCTGAAATTTTGTTAAATCGTTTGCCCAAAAACACAAACAACAATCCTCAATTCCATTATTTATAAACTTTTTAAAAATGTGAAAGAATCCCGCATATATCTGCTGTTATCTACGACTATTTTTACCAGTCGATTTTTCAGTTTTGTTTATCTACTATAAATTGATATTCTATATTCAGCAAGTGAATCAAATTATTTCGAAAGATATGAATGAGAAAAACATTATGTTCTTGAATGAAACCACATTTGAAAAAATTGTAAATCTCTTAATAAATTTGATCACTTAGTAAATTAGCAGCAAAGGAATCTCATTAAAGCATAGATGATAGTAGCACCGGGAATCATCAGAGCAATGAGACGCACTGCACAATCAGTACTAGAAGGAATTCCAAACCTGCAGCCTATGTAATTGTTCATAATCCTGCAGAATTTGGGTGAAATTGGAGGAAGGAGAATAAAAGACCTATTAGCTCAGAACACCGACTATATGATCACAAAAGCGGACTTTAAGAATAAAAATAAACATTTCCATAAGAGAAGAATGCGATTAGAAATCCTTGATAAAGGATAATGAAAACTGAATCTTAAAAGATGGCTCGGTAACAAAGTATGAAACAGGAGTTGGTGTGTTTTCAAAAGAAAAAAACATCCAAAAGACTTACAGACTAAAAAATAGGTGTAGAGAAGGTTGTTAAATTGATATAAGAAAATGGTGAATCAAACAGAAGCACAACAATCTATACAGACAGCCTTCAGAAAACAAAAGCAACGAAAAAAGACAAAATTAAAAGTGATAATGGGCTGTCTCTAGGTACTCTCCCTAATTCATGGTACTGGAGTAAGCCTCTGCTGGATACCTAGGCACTATGAAGTGGAAGGGAGCTCCACGGCTGATAGGATTGCTAAATGTGAGATGAGGGGAGAGAATGCCGAACAGACAGTACTAGTGCTACTACCGATGGAATTGGTAGATGCTATTGATACAGGAATCAGAGTGAAGAATTAGGATATGTCGTCAAACAGAAGTGATTACACGATAACCTGACCATGGATCAATGAAGAGAACAAAAAAGATAATAAAATTCACAAAAAACTTAATCCAGAAGATCATTGAAGTGATTACTGGACATTGTATTGTTGGCACAAGACTTGATTGCCTTGAAAAACAAACGACGTCCATAGTCGGGTGACGAAACAATAGATTACTTTAACTTGAAATGCTTGAAAATAAGCAATAAAAGGAATAAAATAGTAGATTAATTAGTTGGTAAATCAAGTTTCCAAATCGTGGAAAATAAAGGTGAAGTGAACCACGACCAATCTTTATCGAGGTTGCCCGTACTAATCTAACATAATCTAACAATAAATAAAAAAGAATTAGAGTCTGGCTTAATTCGTATCAGAACTTAATTCACTGACAGTCCATTGTGAAAATTTTGAACATACTATTTGTTCTAAAGAAGTTCTATTAATTGCTGTGAATAAATCTTGGCAATTAAAAAAAAAATGTGGCTACAACGTATACTTTTTGAAATGGCTATAAGTGAATTATTGAATTCTAACTAACGGATGCAAATTTTTATAGCAACATCCTCCCTTTTTATGAACAATATCAGTTACCTGAAATATTACCTCGGATTCTCGTATAATTTTACCTATACTATGATCTTCGGTTTGCTGTTGATTACATAAATCTGATTACGACATTATCATTTTTGAAATGAATTATTCCGACTTTTTCTAATGAGATTATCTCAAATTTTGCAGCTATCATCGTTTTTTGTCTTCTCGTGAATCAATCAATTTTTTGAATGAACGTGTAAATCTATCAGTAAGTTATTCACATTCTTTCTCTCGATGATTTGGAGTAATATACCGTGCAACAACTTGCATGAAAAAGACAAAGTTTTTCAATAATTGACGTAATCCGTTGTTCGATAATATGCGAGTCTTTGCTGATGCATTATGGCTGCAAAATCAAAAACTAATTATTTTTTTCTCCATGTGGCTTCCAATACGACCAGATCTCCTCAACTGAGAATAACATATATAAATGGAAGGAACAAAACGGTTAGATTTACCACAGAAGGCGAAAACGTTAGTTTATAATAGTGCTCCAATTAATCAACTGATTTAACTGACATTTAATTTGTTATTAAATGAAAAGTAAATAAATTATATCAACAAAAATGGCACCTAACTGGTTAAGTTACAATTGAATCAACTGAGCTTCATTTGCACATGTTGCGTCTTGCATTAAATTGCACGTGATGCACGCTGCCTTGCTTCATTCCTACTATCCTCAAGGAACAACTGATACTTTTATCTTAGGTTACTAAATACTATGAGTTATGCAACGTATCTGTTACGTTATATCAGGTTTTTCATATTTTTCATAAGTTTTTGTCCACAAAAGGTATGTTTTATAAACTTTTCAGATGTATCGCAAGCGCAAAGTGTAGCATGATGATCATTACATCGCAATATTATGGTACTGTTTGTAATTGATATTTATGTTCAAATTATTATGTCTTTTATTTATTTGAAAATTGTATACCCCAGAGAGGTGGGTAACAAGATATAGGGACATTTCCATGTGGGATATGTTATATTTTTCGAATGACCATGATAAAAAAATCTGCTATGCAGTGCTGGAGATTTTTAGAATGTGCGAGGGTGGGTACAACTTCGACTGTCATCGGCCATTCATTTAGCTGATGAACGAGCTCAAGAGGTTACAGAAAAAGCGCGGAAAAACTGCATCTCCAACGAGCGTTGCAGCTGATAGAGAAGGGGGATACTACCGTTCATTGATTCGATGGTAGGAATCGCAAATCAGGCTTGTAGGTACAGAATTATAGTTAGGACACTAGAAGCGGAACAAAACGATAAACATATGATTAGTACCTTGTTACCAATGAAGAATTCAGTGGTTCTTTCTACTTGCTACGCCAAAATTGAATCAAAGAACGTTAGCTCTAACAGCCAACGTTGTAACAACAGTGTCTCTGAAAGCTACTTCATATCCCAATGATTTTAATTTGAAGATAACTGTGAGAGCAGTTGGCAACGGTGAGCGGAACGTCATAACTCAGCCTTCATTGATTGATAACTTCATTTTCAACTACACATCGTTAAGGAATCATCAAAAATTGATGACTTTCCATTTCATCGAACTTGATTGGAATACTTACAAGAAATACCACTTCCGTTTCATTTCCTACCGTGACTCAGCAAGTTATTTAAATGCGTTACCGTGTAAAAACTTTGATAAATGACGCTTGCAGCTTTTACAGTTTCGTACGATTTTCGCACAAAGTATACCAAACGTTTTTATTTATAAAACATCATGGAAGTATCTAGTGAAATTTTAAATTTCACAAGATAAACGATACTATTAAGAAAGAAAATTGGTTTTGTCATATGCTTCTGGATAAAATACATACTCAAAGCAACCTTGAATAATGATAGGCTCTAGATTGTGAGTGCTATAAGTACAACAATAAATTTATTTTTCAGGATATTTTTCACTTTATACTAGTGGACCCTTACTGATTCACAGCATTGTTGCCAAACATTGTAAAATAATTTTAACATAACTTATATTAAGAACATTATAGAAAAGATTGACTTAGCAATACTTGTTTACAAAACCATCGGATATTCATTAAAGTATCATATAATGTCTACCTTTTATTTTATTTAAAACAAATTTCCGTTAGGCCAGGGTAGTTCAGGTGAGAAGATATTTGTTCAAATATGTAATTTGTATGTAATTACTTCGCTCAATATAATTTGTAACAGTTATGATCTTATGGTATAAACTATTCTTAAACATATTTCTAGCTGGTAGTCTCGTGAAATACACAATTCCTTTTAAAAGTATTGGAATATTTCCTTCTTTCAAAATAATTCACAGGATGGCAAACCAGTTATTTCGAGGCTATTCAATTTAGTAGTGAATTGCAAAATTTCATTTTCTCTTATGAATGTACATTTATTCAGATTGAGTTTTATGTATGGAATGCTTCAATTATCTCGGAAACGGCTTAAACGATTTTTATAAATTTATAAATTTTGTACGCAAGGGTATTATGATAGGGGCGGTATTATGGTAGTAACTTTTTCAGATCATCCTTTTTTTACGGAATAAAAATGAACTTTGTTATTTCAAATAAAAATCCTTAAGAAGTACTGATTGTTTTTCATGTGATATGCTCTATACCTTAATTTTAGAGTTACAGCTACATTTACAGTATCTCCACCAAAGTTACTATAAATATTGTAGATTTAGATGGCTGCGCTTGAATATTATCTAATAATTTATGTGCTAATACAAATCTCGTAAAAAGGTCTAGTGTCAGTAAATTAATAAAAAAGGAAATAGTCTGAAAGATTCATGTCGGGTGATCACGGGGGCCATTCGATAAAACCACGCTTTTCAATCCATCTTCTGGGAAACATATTATTTAGGTATTGCCTCACCACACACGCATAGTGAGGTGGGACATAATCTTGTTGTAGTCAAATATTGTGGTTGGGGATATCGTTTTAAATATAATTGAACATATTTACTTAGATTTGGAGATATCTGAGTCATCTCAGGTACAATACCATTTTCCAATAAATCTAAATACGCCGGGCCATTTAAGTTACCCTCAATGAAAAAACATCTACAGATTTGTTTTCAGTTGATGCGATTTTTCTGCGCCTTGATTTGGATAAATCTTTTACTGAACCAGTTTTACTTATTTACATTAGATCTTGTTATGGGATTTCGGTTAGGATATAAATTATTAAAAATATCACACGTTTCTTGTTGACGAAAAATGTACAAGGTGATCAATATGAAATAACAAACTTGTATACAAAAAGTTAGAAAAATCGTACTCGTTTCCGAGATAATGGAGACGTTCCATACATAAAACTCACTCTGTATTTGAGAAAGTTCTGGATAAATCAGGAAGGAGATTCAAAATCCTCTTAATTATCTCCAGTTTTGAGCAGACAGATTGGAAATTCACAATCGTCATATCTTACTCTCATATTTTTAATCTCTTTGATAACTTTACAAAGCATCATTGTGAATTTCATGGAGATCTACACTGTAAAATTATTGGAGAAGGTGCACGACGGCTATGAAATTGAATTCGATGTTTGTATATAACTTTGGTCCAGCTCAACCAATTTAAGTGGCCGCATTAAAGCTTAAGCCAAAAGCTCATTCTAGCGAGTATTCGTTGCAAGTAAGTTTTCTTCGCTTCAATCTAATTGATTAGTGGACGAAACAGCTCATATATTATCAAATATATAGAGGAAGGTGACCATGAACATATTTTAAGTAAAAAAGTCCAGAGATATGTATAGAAAAACTAGGGTTCGAGAATAAATCGGGAAGAATGAAAGTTAGGTGATTTCCAACAATTTAGTTCATCAAACAAATTGAGTGAAATGATAGGATAGAACACCCTTCTTTTAATATATAAATTAGAAAAGAAAAACTTCACTTTTCTTATGAAATTATAAAGTTGAATAATCATTTTCACTGATTTTTGCATGTCAAAAATTATTAAATCTAATGGCATTCACAAAACGAAACTGAGAAATTGAACAACTAAACTAAACTAAATATAGTGTTCGTCATCCGAGACGTTGGAAAGGCATTTGACAAGGTGTGGCTTGAGGAACTACCCCATAAATTAGCAGTCTTCTGCTCATACAACTTTTAAAAGATTCGAAAAAGTCTTGAATTTTGACTAAAATTTTTAGATTCAAATAAGAAGACACTCATTCTCACATAAAAGAAATAAACGCAGGACTGCCGCCACAAGGCAGTGTATTGGGCATAGTCTTTACCCTCTATAACAAATGATATTCCACATATATGTTACTATACTGCTATGATTACGTGGAAGCGGCAATAAATCTGTAAACTTCAGTTAATAAAATTGATATATGGACTAAGCTGTAGCGAATCTCAAATTAAATGAAACTAAATCAGTCAATTATACAAACAAATATATATATATATATATATATATATATATATATATATATATATATATATATATATATGTGCAAAGTAAAAAAAAGAAGGATTACATATCAAATTTAGAGAAATATCATACAAAAACATCACATTTAGAAAAGTAATTTTTTCTAAATTTGATATCTTGAAGAATATACCACCCTGACAATTTATAATTGTGTTAAGGTCATGGAGAAAGTAGTTAACCAGCAGATCTCATAGATCAATTGGGACTTCTTGGCCTATGTCATTAACGTATGGACTGAAACCTTAGAGAAAAATGGGGAATCCAGAACAATCACACTGGACATGTCGAAGGCTTTTGAGAGGGTTTGTTGCTGTCTATCAACACCTCTGAAAGGTTTGAGATTTACTCTGACATGCATCTTGTCACCTACTCTCCTTTTCCAGTAAATCAACGATTTACTTAACAAAACTGCAAGCCCGATCTATACTTCGCCTATGATAACACTGGTGTCGTCGTTGAAATAAAACCGCCCCAGTAAACACGGTCAAACAAGAACCAAATCCGCAAGCAGTAACAGATCACCACCAACAATACCGATCTTGAAAACATTCTGGAGTGGGGTAGAAGCAATCTGATTGAATTTAATGCAGCAAAGACTCATGCTGCTACTTTTACAAAGAAGGCTAGTACTGCATCTCAGGATTTGGTCTTCACTTGTTGGGTCTTTAAGGTTAGGAGTAATATGCTCTGGCATAGTCACGTGACGTCACGTAACCGAAATAGCCAAGGCTGCTTCACAAAAACTTTGAGCTTTATTCAAGCTCTACACTCCACAATAGCTTCTAATCCATTACAAGGCCCAGATTCGTCCATCCATCCAGAAGAGAGCAGTTCAACCAACTTATAGGCGATCCTGAGTTGACCAGAATCTTGAACAGCTTAGAGCATAGAAGAAAAACCTGACTCTATTTTACCGCTACTACTATAGTAAATACTCTTCCGAGCTGTCCAGCAGTTTTTGCACCTACTCGACAGGCGGACGTGGATCATGTACGCCTGCAGACGCCCAGAACTTTTATTTATCGGGATTCATTTCTTTGGAGGGGTGCAAGTCTCTGGAATCAGCTACCAAGGCACGTAATTTCCGAACACTACAGCCTACAGAGGTTCAAGATCAATATCAGATAATTCGAGTGTAAAAGGGTTGATTCTCTTGTGCTCACTTTTTATATATGCTAAAAGCCACCAGGAGCGGATCGTATATCATATCAATGAGATAATCCAGCTCTTCGATAATTTGAAACTGACTACTGAAGATGAAAATGTTGATGTGATAAATAGAACAGTTAAAATAAATACATCGTGGGTCCAAATAGAAATACAGAACAAAAAGAAATTGTTTGCAATAAAAATTGATAAAAATTGGAAAACATTATAAGAGAAATGGATACGAACTCAGTAAGAGGACTAGATTTTTCGCGGTAGTTATATGGTTATAAGTAGTGAAACATATTTGTTGATAAGGAATTACTGATATTATTTATTCGAATGAAAATGAAAAACTATCTCATATTAAGTCATAAATGCTAAAGGAGCAAATCTTAGTTCATTATTCAATCTTGGCAGTCTTTTTGCTCAAATATACCGGATATAATTCGTTGGCAATAAAAATCTTTCACAAAGATTTAAAAAAGAGTAACTTAAAAGTTGAGTCCAGCTCTGTGTGAAATTGGCTATTGACTAGATCGTTTCAAAACAAAATATAAATGCATTTTGGCTTACATCATATCGATACTGTTCAAACTCCATGAAATTGGGGTGTGGGACGAGAAAAAGTAAGGCATACTGATACGTTTTAAAATGAGTGACATTAAAATCCTTTTTGCAAGGGGAATAAAAAAAGTAGATTACGCACATAGGATAATCTCATTATTGATTAGTTTTTTATTTCTTCCAATAATAATTTTGAAGCCCTCACATTTTATAAAGCGGTAATAAGAATGACAGTATATTGGAATGGATCCAATATTTTGTTTTCACATCTCCTTGGTAACGTAATTAATTATGTACACATTTTTTCTATATGGCTCCTTTTATAGTTTAGAATGAATCTTTTTTTGTTAATGTTAGTTCTTTTTTTATTATTAAAACAAAAAGTGGGGGCGGAATTTGGTATTTTTCGATTCATTAGCATGAATATATCTATTATGGTGTCTTTAAAAAATACTTAAACGACCTGTGAGATGCCATATCAATAAGGAACTCAACTAAAACAATTTAAAAGATTCATAACTTCATCTTTGTCAGTAGATATGTCAGTAGAATGTTCTGCTCATTTAATCAAAAGGCCTAGGAAGCTCAAAAGATAGTGCTAACACCTTGGGATGTATGAGACAACAATGTCCGAAAATAGCCTATTTTAGAGGAGCCTAAGTATTTTGTAAGCAAGACAAAATATTGTCTAGGTGTATATGCAGAGTGACGAATCCCAAAATAATCTATAATTTACACTCTACAGTATAAAGACATTTGTAATGACGTCTTGGCAAAACAACTCAAATACACCTGAAGGTCTAATAATTCCTCGTAATCCATACACCAACTCTTGGTGGACGAAGTAGCTTCTCAAGAATATGTTACGGTTTCGTAGCACACAAAAAGTGTCAGTTTTGCTTAGTTATGTGCCCAAATAATTGACAACCGAGAGTGGTAATTCTTGAACCAATTTCATTTTGTACAGATTCAAAAACAGACTAGTTTACTCTTACCGCTATTCTTAATGACCCCAATCCATATTTTGATTTTTGTGGTTTTTAAGCGGTTTCTTCAAATATTTTAATTTATTTTTGGATGAGAATTATGTAAGCTACTGAAATCACAAGAGCCAGGTTACCTTCCGGCGTATCCCTCGTGCTGCTCAGATTCGAGTCGTTCAAGCAGTTAGCTGAACAATTTATTTTCAATCACTTCGTATACGGCAATCTAAGTAAACAGCTGTTCCACGTCGAAATATCGGCCGTGGGCCGTGTTAGATTTCTTGGTTTTTTTCAATAACCAGAGTTGTTCTGAATTATTTTGTCTTTAAAAGATACTTTTAGATCTATTTCAGTGGAACGAATACAATTTGAACTAAATATTTTTTAGTCCACCTGTTAGTGAGCTTTCAATCAATATATAAAATTTAGAACACTTGTGTCTGTTTCGTGCTTAAATTACGGAAGAAGAACATGAGTGAAAACTTTTTAAGGTTGCAAGTTAGAATAATACTCGCCGTTGATAGTTTTTCCTTTTCCATGATAGTAAATGAAAATTATCCCACGTACATACCAAAAAACCGATGCCATTACCTTTTGGAACCATTCCTCCCTATCCAGTCCTTGTTCTTTTGTTTAGAGCGTGAAATGATGAGCCCACGTTCCTTTCATGGTTATGAAACGGCTCAATAATTTTTCTTTATTTCTGTGAAACATTGCCAAACACTCCATGGAAAAATCCTCACGATACTGTTTTTGTTCCATTTCTTCAACAAGGTCGTACGGCCTCGTTTAAGCTCTGCTACCCAATTTTTTATTGTTGATAACGAAGGAGTAGTCTCACTCAGAGAAGAATCTAGTGTAGCTTTTATATAAGTTGGGTAAATGCCTTTCAAATAAAAGTGTTGTATCACAACGATAACCAATTTTTTCCATGTTCACAAATTCACTGAAAACCTTCACTATTGAAGGCTGCCAAACAAATACTCAACAACGTGGCGTCTTCAAACTTGAAACATATGCTGTATAGATTGTGTACTTTCTAATACTGTGGTATTTTTCAGGGAACTAATACCATCTATGGGTCAGGCCAAGTACTTCTGGGACCATTCTCGTAGAATAATTTTTGCGCATGCTAATCAGTAAATATCACTAGAATTCAGCATCTTGCACTATTGTTTTGTGTCGATAGACTAATTCCGTAGGACTTTTCGGAAACTATGATTCAGGATCAAATAGATCACTTATTAGTTGATTATGGATCCTAACTTAAAGCTATATTCAATTTATTATTATTATTATTATTATTATTACAATAAGGTACGGGCAGGGACCCTAAGATCCATAAGTCCTGAAATATACTATATATATTACAAAAATTAAAGTAAAGTAGTCAGAAAATCCTATTTTATTCAATGTGCTTTAAGAATGATAATATTTTTCAAATAAATTTTTAGACATAATTAAAACATTTGCGACAAAAATATTTTCTCATGCCTAAAAATTATTTATTATTCGCTCAATTTACAATCGAAATGAAGGTACAAAACATAAAGAATCAAATTAATCTTGAACCAATAGGGGGCAGACATTGATTACATAACGATATTATTTGATTTGATTTATTTGACATTAATAATTATGTAGGGCGGGATTTGAATAGCAAATGAGATAGGTAATATGTATAAGAAATTAAGCTAGTCAGTATAAATTTACTTTTGTCATCACATAGCTGCATATAACCAACTGCAAGACTAATTCTATGTGATAACGATAAACGCATAGAAATTAATTGGGAACGAGAAATAGAGCCGAGCATTAATTTCAATATATACTGGAAGCAGCTGTGACCTCTTTTTGTCTGATCAATGCAGAATATTCATATTTGTATGTTAAAACCTTTTATAGACTCGATTTACCACTTACTTACATTAAGTAAAACACTGTATAGTCGAAAAAAAAAAGAAACAACAAAGCCACGTTTCCAGGAATAAATTTCGAACTTCTTTAAGTAGCAATTCTTTAAGAAGAAATTTTGTAATAAATCTGGAAGTAATAAGGTCTAAAAACCAACAAAATAACTTCACAAATCAAATAAATCTGCACATAGCAGATTACGGCAAAAATATTCGATTAACCATCGGCGGTAATTTTTAAAAGAACATCAGCTCATTTTGACAATTCGATAGATTCTCTTATAAAACAAGTAAACAATAATGAGCAAAAGTAATACAAAAATTACTTTTTCATGTTTGTCAAAATTGAAGATTTCGCTTTTGAGTTCGAATCGTCAAAATTATGCAGCTTTTAATTTTTCTGGACTTCACAGATAACTTTCGACAAACAAATTGTAGTTATAATTTCTTTGTTTTTTCTATAAATTGTAAGCAAATATATACCTTCATACAATATGTAAATATATAAACCGAACGAGCTGTCTCTTATAATTTTAATTAGTTTTGTCCTACTAAGTATTTAAAAAAAATTTTCGAAAATATGTTATCAAACATATTCACAAAGCAGCGACAGCAATATCAGCAATTTTAATCATTCGCTTTTATTAAACATCGTAGAACCATAATTAAAAATACATAATTTTTCAGAAATGTCATGTTGCGGCGATCCGACAGCACACCAACCACCGCCAGTGGCGTCGGTCTCTGTTTTAAAAACACTCACGGCATCGGGAGAATCCGTGGAATGTCCGGATCCAATAGTGGCTGCTGCGATGTTGGAAGCAACGCAACTGACAGACAGAGAGCGGGAAATTATCCTGGGAGTCCTTGGAAGGGACGAATTGCTAAGGAGGGATCAGCAGCTGCGAGTTTTGTGAGTTTTCGATGATTATATTATAAATGTTTATTATCGTTGTAAAGTTATAGAGTAGCGAACGGGCACGAGTTAGAACAGTGGAATTTTAAACATATTTTGGGTGTAAAAAATTTTAATATTTCGGATAACCGTGAAATAAAAAAATAAAAACGAATAATAAATTGAATAACAACAGTGTCGGACTGGAGCCATTTATTTGTTCCTCCATAATTATAGGATATGGGATATGATTTTTGATTGATCTATTTATTTAGACATTCATTAAAAATAACAATTATAGTATAATGAGCTCAGCAAATAATTAACAAATAACAGATATCAAAATTAAAAAATAAAACAGTAATTACAAGAAATAAAATTACGTAACGTTTTTCGTATTTACTTACACTCTTTCCATTTGTGGGGTGAATTAATAGACACTGTCTCTTACGTTCTTAATTCATCCACACACTATTCAATACACTGAACTTATAATAATTTACTTATAAGTAACAAATAATCAATTTCTGTGATTAATTCAATCTTGTTATTACGACTATTTATTTAAAACTTACTAACTGCGTTTACACAATTTATTTATATACCTAAATAAAATTCTAGAACAAAAAGAAACCGAAGAAATAAACAAGTGGACTTTCCTATAAATTATTTAGAAGAAATTCTGTAAAAAGCCGCCTGCTTCTTCTTCTTTTTCAACGTATTGTAGGCGTTAGGATTGTAGTTTCCAACTTGTCATCCTTGAGATGTTGATGTCCTTGAATCCATCCATCTTTTTGGAGGTCTTCCTAAAAGTCGTCGTGTCCCTGGTTTACCGTCTCGTGCGATCTTTCCTAATCTTTCTCTGGTCATCCTGTCCACGTGTTCGTTCTAAGCTCTTTTACGTTTACGTCCCCATCTGACTATGTCTTCCACCCCACATTCGTGTCTTATGTCTGTGTTTCTCTTTCTGTCTCTTAGTGTGTATCCGCATATGTTTCTGAGTATTTACATTTCTGTTGTTTGAATGATGTTTTTAGTTCTTTTGTTGTCCGCTCTTGTTTCAATAGCATATGTCAATATGGGTCTAACGCAGGTTTTGTATATTTTAACTTTTACCCTTTTGTTCATAGTGGTATTATTCCAGATAAGGTCCCGGAATGCGCCTGATATTCGGTTGGCTTTCTTTGCTTGTACTTTTACTTTTTATTTATTTTGTTCTGGTCTGCGCTGATTTGTGTGCCTAGGTAGTGACATTACCTGCTCTATTGTTTTATATTCTAGGGCGAGTTTGCACCTCATTGGTTCTTTAAAGATGACAGTTTTTGCGGTGGATACTTGTATGTTAAAGGTTTTAGCTTTTACGTACAATGAATATAGGAGCTGCTGTAAGTCGTCTTCGCTCTCTGCCACAATTACAACGTCATCAGCATAATAGATTATTTTTATTGCGCCCGTTGTAAGTGAATATTCTCTTGCTGCATTCTTGACATGATTTATTATTTCATCCATTATCAGGTTGAACAGTTGCGGGCTTAAGGAGTCTTCCTATCGGATACCCGTTGGTGTTTGTATTTCCTTTGTCAGGTTTTGGTTAACTAATATGTGAGTAGATGTGTTATAGTTTAAATGTCTTATGATGTCTATTGTGGTTTTCGGAAGGTATTTCTTTTTTAGGATGTCTCCTACGTTGCTTAGCCTTAACCTGTCGCTTTTTCAACTACTTGTCTGATTGTGAAGATGGCATCTACGGTTGATCGATTTCTTCTGAATCCTTGTTGTTCTTCCGATGTATTTACATGTTCATTTAATGTTGTTTCAATTATTTTTGTGAAAAGATTCATGGTTGTGTTTAGAAGGGTTATACCTCTATAGCTCTCTGGAGATTTCCTATCCTCTTTCTTGAATATAGGAATGGTTATGCTCTTTTTCCATTCGTTAGGAACTTGTTTGGTTCATAGTATTCTCTTGAAAAGCTTTGTAATTTCTACCATTAGTTGTTGTCCTCCGTATTTCAATAACTCATTTGGTATGTTATCTAATCCAGGTGCTTTCCTGCTTTTGATGTTTTTTGCGTATTCTATCTTTACTTCTTCTAATATCTCGAGAGGTTCATTGTTTTCTTTATCTTCTTCTTAATTATTTTTTTTGTTTCCCTCCTCTTCGGGAGCATCTGCTTACAGTTATTCGAAATAGGTTTTCCAGTGGGAATCGTCAATCTGTTGTGTCTATATATATTCTACTATTTCATGTCTTCTCCTTCTTAGCATTCCCCATACCTTTTTTTATGCTCCGTATAGGTCATGTTCCATTTCGGAGGTGGAGTTTTCCCAGAAGCTTCGTTTTATGTTTCTGATTTCTGTGTTGAATGTAGTGGTTCTTTTCTTCGGGTGTTTTGTTGCTCCTATATCTTAAATATGCCTCCCGTTTTCATTTGGCCAAAGCTTTCACTTCCGGTGTATACCATTGCTTCCTTCGACTGTTCTTACTAACTCCTACTTTCCTTAGGCCTAGCGCCTCTATAGCTGCGTTGGTAATATTCGTTTTCATCTTTTTCCAGCACGACTCTGTATCGTCCTGTCTTTCAATGTTATTTGCTCCGATTTTTTGGATTAGGTGAGTTTGGTATAGGACTTTTGTTGTTGGGTCCCTAATGGATTCTATGTTGAGCTTATCTTTAAATGTGTTTTCTGGTTTCTTCTTGTTCAGTACGTTTAGCACTAGTAACTAGGATATGGCCAGATCCTATGTTCGCTGAAGTCAGGCTTTTTATGTCTAGTATGCTTCTAAAAAAATTATATACAAATAAACCTCAAACAAGCTCCACAATTCATCACAAAATGTGAAAGACGCCTCGCGAATTTCGCCGAATTTTTAAAATTCCATAATAGCTGGACAGCGTCCGCCTAGGCAACCATTTTGCGAACTTGTTTGTAAAACTATATATTTTGAGATACAATAAATCTACACGAATGTTTAAAGAAATGTTTCTATGAATATCTAAAGGAATCACATCAATGTATTTAGTAACCTCTGCAAGCTTCTACAACTTAAAATTTGAAGCTAATCTTCTTTCGGAATGTTTTGAATGAATGCAAAAACTTATTTATCTACGAGGGTTGTTACTTAGGTTTTGAGATATGGCAAAACTGATGTGAATATGCTAAATCTGACATTGCCATCATAGACATTTTTAATGGTGAACGAACTAAGAATGTGTTGTCATACGAGTGCTATTTGAGTTATTTACTACAGATAATTGAGGCATTCATCAGTCTGATAAACTGATATTGCAAGATCGTCATGTGACGTACCGTTAGATTGAGGCGCGATTGGGAATTAGTTCCTCTCGCATGTTTCCAATATTGGCTATCAAAGATCTATAATAAGATCGTGACAAGCAACGAATCATTGACCTATGCATATGAGCCCGAAACTAAACAACAATCGACTGTATGAGTTTTTGAAGTTGAGCTAATCCAACAAAACTTGTTTGCGTACGAAGCACTTCGAAACAAATGGTCACCTGTTTTTTCAAAATAAGTGAATATGCCACCACCGTTCTATTAGAGCAGCGTAGAACGGTCAATTCTGGTACAAGAGCATCGCAGAAGATAATCATTCTCCAGCTCGATAATGTGAACTCTCACACATCAGTTTAAGCAAAAACGTATTTGAACAGTTAAAACATCGAATTGATGGGTTATTCGCCGTGCAGTCGTTGTTTGGCACCCAATGATTTTCGCAGATCAAAAATAAATTGCGAGGTCAACGTTTTTCTACACCTGAAAGAGCGGTTCAAATCACATGTTTTGAAGGTACCTCAATCGGAATTGGTTCAAACGCATGTAAAAGTGTATTGATCTTATACAGGAGTAGTATATTTTGAAAACAATATTTTTGTATCTCAATACATAAGTAGGCATTAATTTCTTGGCGCAATGAATATAAATTTTTCAATCTTATAAATTTTGTGCTTCAGCATCAGATTGGTCTGATAATTCATCCAACTGACCTCCATAAACTACCAATAACAAAGAAGAGTAATTATCCAACGAACCAACGCCAAAGGCGGATGATTATAATTACAATTACAAATTCATATTGAACTTGAAACATGTACCTGCTTTTTGATCGTAAACTATTGCTTGATTTATTATGTCCAAGGGCACTAGAAAATTGAGATTAAAACATACAATTCGTCATCCACCAAATCAATTGATACACCACATACGGAAATAATAAAAGATTTCTTATACCATCCCCCATAAAAACTTTTTAATGGAAAATATTGGAAATACCTTCACTCTTCTCCGATCCAATATGTATCAAGAGACTCCTACAGACAAAAGCCTCACAGAGTTGGAAATGATAATAAAGATTGATTTTTGAAACGAAATCGCTACAAGCAATCAAAATGTGTACCAATATTGGCAACTCCCCTTTTAAGTGAGCTTCCGAAGTCACGCGGATAACCCATTTATAATAGTTTCATTAGTATAAATAATTATTGCTCACAATTTAATATTATTATAAACATGTATTAATTTTTATAAACAAACATGGTCTACCGAACACACTCCCAAGCATAGATGTTTGTGTTAATTTCATCGTCCTGTTGCTATAAGAGATAAATCAAAGCAGGCAATAAATTCGAAAACACGTGAATTCATACCAAAACGTGTTTGTAACCATGACATTTATTTAAGCCGACGTTATGCAACTTTCCGTAAATTTGCTATTATAATGAGGGTGTATAGAGAAAAATGAACTATTTGTAAAGTGAATATCGCATGTTACTGACTCATGGAATTGATATCGATTTTTATATTAATTAACCTCGATAATTGATGTAGATAATATAAAAATAAAACTTAAAACGGAAAAGTATTAATAAAACCAATACGAATTTGATATCGTTAGCGAATGTGGTTACTGTTATCAACGCAGGAAAGCAGATTAAATTTTATTTCTGAGAAGAATATGATTATGTAGCTTGGTTATATTCAAAGAAATATTTGAGAGACTGTTGAGATTTTATCAAAAAATAAAATAGCTCCATTGTAAACTTTCAATTCTATTTATAATTTGCTCAATACTACAAAATCAACTGTATCACGAAATAATTGACTAGAACCAAGAGCATTTATTCAAGGTCTATTTTGGTATGAACATTTTTCATTGAATATATATATATGGACGCAAAATTGAACTGGACCGCTATAAGAAGACCTGGTGAACGTTTTCGCATGGCAGAGGATCGACGGAGGAACATTCAACAAGACCCATGAAAAAAGAAGAGGAGACATACCATTTTATGATATTCTTATCCACCAGGAGAGCTGTGTCTGGATTCACGAAGATTCACTAACATCAACAATAATGAAAAAGCAAATATCAGTCAAGAAAGTTGGTAGTTTTCATTCCTAGTACAGGGTTAGTGAAAGCAATTGAACGTACAGTTACAGCAAACTGGTATACCACAAAATATTAACCTGCTCATGTTAAGTCAAAAAGAAGCGATTGGAGAAGATAATAATTTATTTCCGTTATGTAACAGAACAGCTTTTGAGGTTTTTGTAGGGCTAGCAATTAATAATAATTTCATTAGAACTAGAAGACGAGCTTTCATTCTGTGAGTTTTTTTTATCGGTGAGACAGGTAAATACTAGTTTCTTATCTTCGAAGAATCTCTAATTACAAGCAGCAGGTGGAGCCCGTGGTTTGTTTTGATGTCCAACAGGTCAATAAGTTATGCTTCTTAGGCTTCACAAAGAACATGATATTCGTATTTTACTCCTCAAACTTTAATAAATTGACCACATATATGAAATTACGCATCATATTAACACTTTTCTGATGAAAGTTTTTAAGTTTTTCTACAAAATACCTGATCGTTGTCCATTACTCGAATGCCATCTATCTATACTATATGAACATAAAGCCCCACTGATTATTATCACAAAAGCAAACATTATAGAAAGTATTTTATTTCCGTTTTCGTGCGAAATTAACCAAAAAATCATAAAAGAAACTTCAGGATAAATAATATATATAGTTCGTTCGTTCTGTACCTTACACCATAAATTCTTCTTCTTCTTATATCTTTTCTATAGGCAATTCTGCCTGTTTTGTTATGCGTTAAAGTAATATTATCGCTCCATCTTTTCCGGGATCGACGAACACTTCTCATCCCGGCCGGCAATTTGTCTCTTGCGATCTTTACTACCCTATCATCTGTTATTCTATTATATGGTTGTTCCATTTTTTTCTGTTCAATAACTATTATTAATCTTCTCCACATTACATGTTCTAATGTATTCGCTACTTACTTTTAATCCAACTCTGTCAAAAGCTTTTATCAAGTCAAGTAAGCAAATGAACGCCGGTCGATTATATTTTAGAGCTTTCTCTGTGATTTGTCTAGTTACAGATACTGCGTCTGAAAATGATCTCCCACTTCTAAAATCTTGTTCGTCCTCAAAAGATTTTCTTCGATTTATTATTTTTTTGTGTTTTAGTATTTTGTTAATGAACAGTGTCAACTGGTCAGTCATTGCTTTTCCAAAATTTTTTAATGTTCATTTACTATTCCATCACTGCCCGTAGCCTTTCGGTATTTTAGTTTTCTCTGAGCTTCCTCCACTTCCTTGTACTTTTTTTGTTCTCTTCATCAGTTGTGATTTCTAATGTTTCCGGTTCTTCTGTTGTGAGTACAATCTTTTTAGATAGTCAATCCAGGTTCATATTCCTATATGTTTTACTTCTACTATTTCTTTTATCTCTTGCCTCTGCCCTCTTATAAATCTTCACATTTCCTTTTGTAATCCGTAGAAGTCATGTTCTAGATCTTTTGAGAAGCGTTCCTAGTAGTTATTTTTAGTCATTCTGACGAGCCTATGCGTCTCCTTGCGAATCCTCTTGTAGCTCTCATATGAGGATTGTGTTTTGTTTGTCATATATTCCAGATACGCTTTTTTCTTTTCTTCCCAGTTTTCTTTTATTTCCCTACAGAACCATGGCGTTTTCTTTTTGAGTTGTTCAATTTTGTCCACTGTTTTCTCGCCGAGAGATTCCTTTGCGGCTTTTAGAATGTTGTTTTTATTTTTAGCCAGCTTTTCTCTATTCCATCGTTATCCGTGATTCGGTTGCTCTCGATTGCTTCCTTAAGTCTGCTTTCATTTAGGTACTTTGTTGAATCATCTTGTAGGCTTTCAACTCGTATTTTTGTGATCTATTGTGAGTGATTATGGTAATACTGGCTTCCACAGTTTATTGCCCAAATGAGATTAGTGGCTGCCTAATAGAAAAAAAAATTTATCACGATACTCGTACTAATTTATTTGTACTGGAAGTTTTGTTTTGTTAACATCTAAATTGAACATTTCTGGAATGTTAGATAATGTCGAAATGGAAACCGCGGAAGTTGGTATCTCTGTACGGATATAGAGTTTTGTTCGTTATTTGTTTGCAAACCTGATGAAAAGTTTGAATATGTGACTAATAAACGTATTCTATGAATTTGATTCATTCCCTACTTTTCTTTAAGGTTTAAATAGACATATAAACTTAACTATAGAACAGTTAACTAAGTTTCAAGTGATGTTAAGTATAATAGTCTATATAAACTTGATTAATTTGTTGAATATTCACTGTATTGTTTTCCTACTTTATAAAGTTAAAAGTTTTGAAACTAGGTTATATTAGATCGATACTTAAGGAGTAAGATATCTTTGGGGACTTTCATCCATTATAATACACACTATGGAGTTTTAGATATAATCACTTTATTCATGAAACTTTAGAACCACCTTTACAACTCCAACCTCTCAGAATTCTGTCATGCATACGCACTTTATGTTCTAATGATACTACTAGTTAAATACAATATTTGTAATGTGAGCTAGAAAGGACTAGCTTTTGTTCGAAGTACCAAGGTTTTTTTGTCATCTTCATACGTTGGCAAGTTAATTAACGTATTTTGTTTGACATTAAGGGCCCGTATACACGAAATATCGAAATATATGTGATATTAACGTTCGTTACACACGTATTGAGTTGTCCGGCAAAGGATAGTTAACCAATTTTTTCAATATTAAGAACCATTACACATTTGGTGAGATAGAGAGCGTATTTTTTTTGACATAAGGACCAGTATATATGAAATATCGAAATATATATGATATTGAGACTCGTTACAAATGTATTGAGTCGTCCGGCATTTTAAAACATTTGGATTAAGGGCTGTCCTTTCTTGTAATAAAAATCCACTCTAATCGTAGATTGAAGCAAAAGTTCTTTGACTTGTCTGTAATGATAAGGATGTAGCTTGTTTGTCTTGCCACATTCTTTACGTTAAACGTTGGATTTTTATCAATTAAATTTAAAATCATGTTTTCTTTATTAATGGTTCTTGTTGTTCTTGGCCTACTAGAATTTATCTTTTTAGCTCTCACATTTCCAGTTTCACAACAACGTCGTTATATGGCTAAATGTATTTTTATTTGGTAAATTTCTTCGAGGAAACTGTTCTGCATAACACAGCTGCACTGGAGTTTCCTAACACCAGCTTAAGGTTAATAACATGTCACTGTATTCAAAATTTGAGTACATTTTGATTAACAATGCAATTGATTAACAAAGTAAACTTAGAGAAAATGTTATTGTCGTGTAAAATTCAAAGTTGAATAATCATAGTTAATTAGCAATTGGGGCCCTTAGTGTGAAACAAACAACAGTTTGAGTCCTAGAGCCGCAATACATGATCATTAAATTGTTGTTTGCTAAGGTCTCCAATAGCTCAGTACCCATATTTTATTAACTTTTACAAACAAGGTTCTATACTGATTAGAATGGATTTTAGTGAAATGTTACAAGAAATGAAAGCCATCAATCCCAATTTTTTTAAATCGTTTTATCGATGGGCGCGATAAGCGACAAAAAATTTTCATTACACATAATGCTTTTTAATTAATAATAATAATAATTAATAACTTTATCAATATTTTATACTAGAATCGGTTATTACTTCATAATTTTCAAATAAAAATATTCCGAAAACGGTACACAGTATCGAAATTTATCATGAGTACCTTTTTGGTGTAAAATTAAATGTTGATGTTCAAGTTCACTTGAAATTTTGTTTAATAAATCTAATATTGAAAAAGTGATGTTCAATACTACTTGGTACAAACCGTGTAACTAGCGCCCTCTATGAGAGAGAGTATGTGTCAGCTTCCAAAACATATTCGTATAAAATTTCAATACAGTGTTGTCAGTAGTTGCGACAAAATCGTGAAAAATATGTATAATTTTTTCTCTTCAATAACCTTTAAATTGAAGACAGGTGAACATATTTTGCTGAGCAAAACTCAAAACTTTTCAGTTTTCTATCTCCCCTAGAGACGGCATCACCTTTTTTTGAAACACCTTGTATTATAGAAGATAGAAAAGAATTATTTTTATCCTTTTCCAGGCAATTTTTTAAATTTTTCTCTCCATAAAACCAACCTCGTACTTTAGCGAATTAACGATTCCTTTTTATATTATAGAAAATAGTCATCGACTTTGACATGAGACGAAGCTAGCAGTCTAATGATACTATATCTAACTATAATAGGTTTCCAATTCATATTTCTTCTCCATGAATTAAATCATTCATTCCTAAACTAACATCTTACATTCAATACAATTTTTAGTAAAATTAAAGCTGGAACATCAATAAATAAATTGACCAATACATAATTTATGAAATTTCTTGTTAACTGTATCTAAACAGGTCACTCAAGTCCAAAGTATGAACAACTAAAAATAACTATTAAAAACGTTTGTTTTGAAAACGACATTAATTAGTCAAGATGATCATTACAGTATTGTTTTAAAGACCTGTGATCTAATCTATAATTAAGTCTGATTTCTTGAATGTTGTATTTTGAACTGTATGCATTTCATATATTAGTATAAAATTATTATTATATGAATAATGGTTATATTTTCCTTCCATATTTATGAGCATAATTCCAGTGCCCAAGGATGGAATATAGTTATTCGAAGACTTGGGTAAATATTAAAAAGAGTGTTTTGGAATTTTATAGCCACATTCTCGAAATAATAATCTTTATTTCCAAGAATTTAGCATTTTGACACCCTTGATGCTATTTACATTATAAGCTACACACAGGATTGGATTCCCTGCCATTTGGATTCCGATAAAAACATTCGACAGTGCAACAAGTCCACTAACTCACACAGAAAATGAATGAAGCCACGGAAGACAAAGAATGTTGCTCTGCTGTTTTTCCTTGATATCGGACAGGCTTTTGACAGAGTGTGGCATCAAGAGCTGCTATACAAAATTAGAGAGCTCTTCCCTCAAACTACTACCCACTTCTGAAATCTTACTTTACCAAGAGAACCTTCCAAAAAAGTTAATGAGGAAAAGTCTAAAAATTTTACTATAGCAGCAGGGGTGCCACAGGGTAGCGTACTACGCCCGCTACTTTAGCTACTGTATACATCAGGTATCCCAGAGAGACAGTATACATCAACAGGAACTTTTGCTGACGACACAGTCATCCTCTCTACTGATCAAGAACTATAAACATCAGCAAAAAAAATAAAACAAATTGATTGATTTAAAAGCAAGAGAGCTACATTGGTTGATATGGGGAAAATCCAAAGTCTCACTTGAAAACAAAGTCCTTATCTACAAGCCTATACGGACATATGGAATAAAGCTGTGGGGATGCGCTTCCAAATCTAAAATACTCTGTCAACTAGTAGATGCTCCATGGTATGTAACAAATCACTCCATTCACGTGGACCTAGGAGTGCCCACTGTATAAGAAGTTATCCAAGAGATGAACATCAAATACCACAAAACTATAGAAACCTACCCAAATCCACTACTACTGCACAAATATCCTTTGACATTTTTAAATACAGATATAACTCCACACTGCAGGTTCTACCTAGAACAATAATGATACTAGAGGGTTATAAATTATAGGGAACGCAGATATCTAATATAAGTTCCAAATTAATCATCATAATAATTAATCATCATAGGTTCAAGAAATCTCTATGTAAAACCACTTTTTCCCAAACCCAAAATAAAATACAAGAAAAATTTGCTTTGATACCTTTCAATCCTCTTTACAGGAGAGGATGGGAAGGAATATATGGCAGAGTGGGTTTAAAATTGGTTTATAAATCCAACAACACATTAGAACAATTGTTGGGCCAAGGATAAAATACTAAATTTGGAAAAGAGTGATATATATGAAATAAGTTGTGGTGATTATGAACGAAAGTATATTGGGTAGACTAAGAGATCCGTTATAGTCCGGTTTGAAGAACACCTAGCTCATTTGAAATATGGACAGACTGGAAATTCAGGTATTGCCGATCACGCTGCCAGTCACAATCATTGTGTGAATATTAATAATGTAAAATTGTTAAAAAATGTATCCAATAATAAATTATTGGATGCATTTGAGAGCATTGAAATTGCTAGATGAAAGAGTAGCTTGAATAGGGACAAAGGGCCAATTTCTTACAGCTCACTCTTTAGTTTAGTAGTGAAAGAATAAACATGAATATTCCCACCAAGGAGTTTTTTTCCGCTGGAATTAATTTTTCGCGGGAGGTGGCTTATTGGTGGAAAATTTAGTATGAAACAGGTAAGTCAAGTTATTAGATTTTAGTTTATCTTCAGTTCTGAAGACGATAACTTGGTTATTGAAACGCGCGTCGGACAGTACAATTGTTAGTGTTGGTGTAAACAGTATATTCAGTATGAATATCGCCAACGGTTCCAGAAATTCCAACTTAATAATAATTCAGAATATGTGTCCACTGCTGGACATAAACCTTCTGTAATTGAATTCCTTTGTATCGATTCTGCGCGGCATTCATCCAGTTTGATTGCATTCTCCACTATCGTCGGACAATCTCGTTGCTGAACGTCACCTACTAGGGTATGCGTTTTAACGAGGAATATGTTTTTACCGGCGTTCATTTGCAATCCTAGCTACGGGGCCAGTTGCATCAGTAATACCTGACATTTGCCTGCAGTTGGAACTTTGTTTCTAAGAGACAGGCCCAGCATCAATCTTTACATTTTTCTCTTCCTATTTTATCCAGAGAAGGTTTCTGCTCTGTAAGAGAGTACAAGCCTACTCATTGATCCATAACATTTCTCTTCATGTTCCATTATTCTTATATAACAGTATAACAGAAAGTAAAAGTATTTTTGAACAGTTTCATATTTAATATAGTAGACCTAATCTGTGTTTATTGCAAGAATTAATTATCCAGCTTAAAGTAATAAGATCTAAATTCCAATGATACATTAATAAGTAATTATTGACGGGCTTACTAACAATTTACATGATTCGTGTAATTATCGCCCTCTATTGGCGACCTTCTATCGCCGAAACGAAAATGTGGTACACGATGCAATAATTTGCGTTACCGCAAATTTAACTAACGTCCTTTCTAATAGCATGTTGTAAATATGACTATCATCATGACGACTTCCTGGTACTGTGATTGTATATAAATTATAATATTTTCCTTTATTTAGAACTGAAAAAATAACATTAGCGTCATATTAATATGTTTTCGAGTTAATTCGAACTTAATTGGATATCCAAAAAAAAAAAGAGGTCAAAATGAGAATTAACATAATTAGATATTAAGCGTAGGAAGTAATATAATATCTTCCACGATAATGGCGTTCTTATGGATTCTATTTTTCAATTTGTTAGACTAAAAAATATAATTTATGATTGTATTAGATTACTAGGGGCCGATTTATCAATTGTAATGTTTATATTGTGAAGAATCCGTCGAATAATATTCATATATCTGCAAGTGAAGTTCCATACTTCAATTAGAAATGTTTGTTTGTGTTTTAATACTTTCTCTAAGTATTTTTAAAGAATAATCACAATTTATGATAATTTTCTTCAGAATGTCTCTTTAAGGCAAATGGTTTCCTTGACATGTACACCGAATCTACATATCTCCTAAACCATAAATTTTATTGAGTTAAACGAAGAGTTCCTTTTTATTAAAAATCGATTGTAAACATCATTTTTGTTATCTTTAGATTGTACAAGGGGTTTTTGTAAAACTTGCGAATTTTTAACTATTGGACATGAGCCGCCTCTGGCATTCAAATGGTAGAGTAGAATTATTCATTGCGTCAAACACACAACATCAACATTGCTGCAGCTGTTAAAACTCTTTTCTATTTGTTTACAAACCTCCTATTAGAATTTCCACGTCACTCCATCAGTTCTTTTATTTTCAAAGATATTATTCTGTTTGTTAGAAAGTTTGAACAGTAAATATCTCTCTTCGAGAGTAAAATTGCTACTTCAATGGTTGGTATTTGTGTTTTCTATTTCTTTGGAATAAATTTCATTCACAAAAAATCAGTAAAAATCATCAAAGCTTACACAGACTGGAAGCCAAATATATTTCACAAAACATAATATTCAGATTCAGATGCAAGTTCTCAAGTTGATGTTATATTGTACTATATTTCACATGAATATCAACCCAATTTACAATAATAACTGATAGTTAAGATTTACCTCACACATAAATCATAATTGATAAACCAGCCATAAATACTGCAATGATAAATTCCTTGTGAAATAAGAAGTAATTTGGAGCATTTGATTGAATAGGTCTGGTTAACCTAGTAAAAGAAAATGCCAATTTGAATTCCCTCAAACTAATGTTTTGAAAAATGTCTCAAATTGAGCTTCACGCTGTTATAAAATTTTTTTTGGCGATATTCATACTGAATACACTGTTTACACCACCACTACACCAACACTCACGATTACACTGTCTGACGCGCGTTTCGATAATCAAATTATCGTCTTCAGAGCTTGAAGATAAACTTAAATCTAATGACCATATCCATATTTTAAATCAGTTCTGTGCTCTCTAAACCGGACAATAATGGATCTCTTTGTCTGCCCAATATAGTTTCCGTCACAATCACCACAGCTACTTTCAAATATACCACTCTGTCCAAGAATTGTTCTAAGTGACCGGCGCTTAAAAGCAAAACAAAATTCTGCACATTGCGGCATTTCGAAAAAAAGTATTCTAAGGAGTCTTCATGAGCATTTAAATATAACAAAAATTAAGTGTCTAGAATTCTCAGCGTCGAGTAGAATGTTGTGAGAGATTTTTAAATGTTTGCCTCGAACACAAAGAAACTTTAATCTGATCAATTGTAGCAATCGATGATTCGTCATCTAAAAGAGATTCCAAGCAGTGGCATCGTGGCCGTGCTAAAAAAGTACCAAAAAAGTGGATTTTTAAGAACTGCGAGGGATCCTCTTGATTGACATTAAAGATCCAAATACAACAGTGAATTTATTTTGACTTACAAGGCAATTGTGTCAATTTATTATCGAAAAATGGCGCGACAAAATCAGCTTGCTTCATAACAATGATTCAGTCCCAATATTGCATCGTTTTGCAAGGTTTCAGAACGAATACAGCGATTAAACACCCACCATATAGCCTATATCTGACTATTCGACCAGTTTTCAATCGTAAAGATAAACACTGAGTTAAGGGATCAAATATTTAATAACGACGATAAAATTGTACCAGCGGTCTACGAACATTTTGACTTTAATGATGCGTCATATTTTATCGTGGCATAGATGTTCTGAAAAGTGTATGGAAACAAACGGAGAATATATTGAAAAATGATCATAGCTGTGTTATTCTTGAATTTTCTTTTTTTGATAGGCTAGTATTTCTTGTATGTCATAACAGATATTGAAGTAATTGTTAGACCAAGAAATTCTGCCGAGGTAACTTCAAATATTTCAGATTCCTATTTTGTTGACCCCTAGCTCTCAATTGGACTTCATTACTAATTCTGTAAAGAATTATCCAGCAATTGAAATTTATAAAATAGAATTTCCTGGCCGATATTATATAATTCGAGATTTATAAATATATTGTAGGGCTGGAAGCTTGAATAAGCATGAAGAGTAAATAAGTAGTGGTAAACTGGAAGTACCTACGTCCTTTTATCTGTTAACACCTCTCGTGCTCACCTATGCCCACCTATTTTCCTCGCACAAATATAGCATGTTGTGCAGCACCCTCCGTATATAAAAGACATTTGACAATAATTTATTCAAAAAAACTTATATTCGAAGCAAAACTATTATTATCAATTAATACACGCCTAATTAATTGTCATTTTTAATGAGACAAAGCCACCTTACTTTCTGAATAACTGATAAATATGTACCGTGCTTTTTATTTACGAGTATATAATATTTATAGAATAGAAGCATTCACAGGTGCTTAAAAACTAATAGCCACTAATAGTTCTTTTCTAATTTTATTAAGATTGCCTTTAGTAACTTTTCTATTTTACTCATAGTTAATTTGTAGTGCGCCACCCGTTGTGCCCTTCTTAAAACTACCAAGAGCCGATATCCTTTGAAAAGCTGATCAAGCACCTTGGCTTTAGCCTTTTAAAATCATTAGGCAAACTGTGAGGTTTTCCCAAATGTTTCAAGCTCGCATGCTTGAATGCCGGGCACTCAACGATGGCCACCGATGACATAGTCTGCAATTTCTTCCTACTCCATCCACCAGCGGCATTCCAAACGTCCGGTACGTGATGTCTATAGCATAGAGAGGCGTCTTAGGTGACCGTCACTGACTAGAAGATCAGTCACCAGTCGAATAGTCGAGTAGAGAAGTTGCTGGTAAGAGAGGCAGGAGACCAATTTTTGTTTGCATTTGCTTGTCTCATGTCATATGCTCCCATCTACCTCCGCAGAGTTTTTCATACAAGCAGATTACACTTTTAGCTTCACCAAGGAAGGTCCTAGGCCTGTTAGTAGTTTTGGTAATCAGATTTTTGTCGAATGAATCAGCTTCGTGGTTTTCCTTATTGCCCAAGTGATTAGGTTATTTTGTACTCCATGACAAGTCTAGAGCAAACTGTTTCATCCGTTTATAGCAGCTCTGTTTTCCAAGAAGATTCAGATTACAGTGTTCTTATGCTGTTGGAATATCGATCTTCCATATTCCATCACAGCGTATACTTCAGTTTGGAAGATGGTAGCATGCTCCCCAAGTAAAAAAACTTATTTATTTCGCTATGTCCTCTGCAGACGCCTGCTCCGACCAAGCTATTCATTCCCCTCAACTTGGGACGGTCAGTAGGTATTGGAGTCGTTTATACACGATATTTTATGAATGCTAAAGGGTAGAAATGCTATTAGGCCAGTTTATCTTCTTTTAATTGATGTATAACTTATAGAGTATCAAGATAAGAAATGCCACTTATAATTGCCATGCCAAAAAAGCTCGTTAATTGCGCGATTGCTTGTGGAATTTGTGTTTGTAGACTTTAGAACCTGAACAACTGTAAACGGAAGGAACTTAGTTGTAAGCATATTCATAGAACTTACCAAAAAGTCGTTACAAAGGCTTTCTTTATCTTCCTGACACCATCTACGGGTGCTATTGGAGGATCGCAACAGAACTTTGTAAGGAACGCACATTGCATAGATTCTCTCTTCGCAAACTGTAAAAAAGAAACAGCTTTCTGATCTCTACTGATCGGATTGTTCTTTCTTTCAATGTATTATTTGTAACTATGAATATAAAGTGAAACAATAAGATTTTGTTAAAAATTTAGGGAAATTATCGAAAACATATTTCGATCTGACTAGTAGGAATAGAAGTTATCAAAGCTTTCAACAATGATAAAAGAAATAAATTAAAAATGATAAATGATCTAAGAGAACTATTACTCTTCGTGTGATACAATTTATTTCTACAATACAAAGTTGCAAAAAGTATTCTAACAGTCACTCAAGTACCAATTTCTCGAAAAAGAAAATTCATTCCCTTCGACCCATCCACTGAACAGCAATTTATAGAGACACAAAAGCCTCCTCATTGTGATCGTAGGTTTCATTCTTCTCACGTTTTTAATTGATTAACATCCCGGTAATTCTGTTGCAGCGGTGTATCAGAGGCTTTTATTTCGAGATATAGGTCAGGAAATGGAAACTGGTTTTGTAGAAGGATCAGTTTAAATAATTTTATGTTTTAGAGAATATAGTATAGAATAATCTGGTTGGATTATTTAAAAACGCAATTTATTTTGATATGAAATAGGCATGTATTTTTCAGTTTTACAAGCTTACATTTATACAGTATGTATACGTATGTATACTAGTTATTGAAATTGACGTCCTCATTATATTTGACAGTGTACAAGTCTATTATAAAATGCTTCGTATTTACACAATTTCTGATTTGTTATTTCACAGTTTGTAATCATTATGCTATTTCTCAGTTTTTATTCGATAATTAGTTCATGTTTTGTACACAATTTTTTTAATCTACATAGAATAAATGAGATAAAACTGGATATCTGGCAGGCGACTGTATTTATTTTTGGAGGAACTGTTTGATTTATAGACAATACAGCATATCTAAATACTTTGGTCTGTTGAAATTGCCTTCTACAAATTGTTCAATAACAATGCTACCGATATCACCTATTCAAACATTGCTAACTTTTAAAACCATATTTTGTGGTCCAGCATCCATCTAGGATTAGTGCCGCTTCATTGATGGTAATGAGAAATAATTCATGTCATTTATAACTACTAAATTTTTATATATAACATTTTAATTTAAAACAACTGTAGGCTAGCTTGTTATGGTTCCCTCGGATACCTGCAGCTTAATTTCCACAATTTCGAAACCATATTTCCATCTTTAACAATATAAAGTTTTTCTATGTGTAGCTTTGTATAGCTTCGAAACAATCTTTTGTATCATCATCCATCATTTAACATTCGTCGTTTTTCTGTTAAAGCTGGCCACTGGCAAAGCAAATGGTGCTCAGTTACAATAGTTATGCGTTGTCATTCCTCATTTCTTGTGTCAACAATACAATATCCAGTGATCACTCAAATGGTCTTCTGGATTGAATATTTCGTGAATCTCATTATCTTCGTTGTTTTCTCTTTATTGATCCTTGACAAATTCTAACGATATTAGCACTGTAATTTTTTTCTTCGTCATCATTTCTTGTTGTACCACTTTTTGCAAACCTATCTGCTTTATAGTTTTCTTCCACTTTATAATATCGAGGTACCTAGCAGAGGTTTATTATAGTACCGTTAATCCAGGAGAGTGTCTCGCAACAGCAGTTATTGATACTACACATTTTAATGCAGCCTGGCTATCTGGGTAGATTGTTGGTTTGTTCCTTAAGAATCTGGTAACTTCTGTATTGCGTAAATTTCAACTTTTATCATTCTAGCAGTCTGTAGGACTTCTTGATATTCTGTTTTTGTAATTACATAGTTCGTCTTCCAAACTAACGGATTAACTTTTTTGTTCTTTTTCTATTTCATATGTTTCTTAGATGATAGTTGTATGTCCATAATTCTTTTGCCTCTCAACCGGAGAGCGCTTCTTGAGAACACACCTTTTATAAACAATTCTATAAGTTGTAGACTTAGTATTGCTTCTAGTGCTGCTCGTGCAGTACTTATTATGGCTTCTGTGATTCCCAGTGCTGGTATCCTCTGCAGTTTTGTGCGATTTTTTTATTTAGTGCAAGTTTGATAGATTCCCACCATACTATTGAACCATAGATTATTATGGATAGATAGATAGTTTATTAGACCCATTTATATGCATTGAGTAGATTTAAAGTCAGGTACATCGTACATACATACATACATGGTGTTGTATACAATCTGTATATATGCTTTATTACCTTTGGCTATAGCTCCTTCGTTTTCCTAAAGGTGCAGAAAGCATTGATTCTTTTTTTCATTTTTCATTCCTTTTCTATGAATGTTTCGAGAATAGTATTAAGCTTCATTCGAAATAAAAATTTCTTGTCTAATAATTTTCGATGTGGTGTACTTTCTTGTGGACAGAATTAGTTCGGTATTTTTAGAATCGACCCCAGTACATTATTTTCTACCCACAAGGATTCCTTCTATACCTTTTTCATGATGTTTTTTGAGTTTGCAAAATTTCACTTGTTGTTGCTTTTTAGTACATATCTTCAAGACAGTAAATTTTTTTTCCTCACTACATTAAGAGTATCATTAGATTACAGATTTTTTAACTCATGGAATGTCACTACTAACGGATTATTTAAAAATCAGAATGATGTTTTCTGGACTATCACAGAACTATTAGGTAATTTGTTTTTGTACATATAGAAAGATTCCGTTTGTAGCACTGCAAAAAACAAAAGGCGTGAAAGGAGTAAGAAATGCCTAAACGGTTATAATTTATCTGATTGAAAAACATGATTAGAAAATTATTGGCATTGTCCAAGATTCTAATCTCGACTGCAACGTTATAAATTTCGATAAAATATCTTGGACATGACTAGGCAGTTTCGTTGGGTTAGATTTTCATTATAATGCAATAGGCATTTCACATTTTTTTCTCATTTTTTATTATTATTATATATATTATTATTGTTTGTTCGTTGAGAGTGTGAAAGAGGCTTTATAAATAATCTAAATCTGTAATTGAGAAGTTTACGACCCAAATATGGAGATGGCAGCAACAGCAAATGGAAAATGTGTGTGGTATTTGTGAAAAATACTTTAGCTACGAGGGCTTTTTGAGGAAAAAATTACATTATGTGCTAAATGAATATGGAGAAAAAAAATAATAAACAGTCGAGGACAAGTTATTGAAAGACAAACTTGAAAGTGCTTCGCATCATGGAATAATTTAAATGGTGTTTTTTGTGGATGTCCGAGGACAGTCATTTACTTCTACAACTTTCCATAACAGAATAGTGCGTAGTTCTGCGACGGTGAGACGGTATTTGGATGAAGATGAAGACTCTTGTTGAAACTTCTTCTTCTTCATTAGAACTCTTTTCAACTTTTCGTGTTTAAGGTTATGGATACAATGAAATACAATAAAAAGGAAGAACCATAAACTGGAGGTAATAATTGGCTAAAGAAACCTAGAACCGGTGAAAATAGTGGGAGTAGAGTATGCAGAAGATACAGTAACAGTAATATATGCATTCAAGAAAATGGAAAAAATGGAAAAAAGTACATACTTGTATAAAGAGAGAAAGAAGATCTGAGAATGGAAGTAAATATTAAAAAATGCAAAAGATGGTAGTAAACCTAAAAAAGGAACATGGGAAAGATGTACTAATGAAAGTACAGAGAAAAGAGAAAGTGACTATGATTGGAATATCTGAGAACTATTTTTACAAAGAATTCAGAAAAGTCAATCGAAGCGGCATTGGACTCAATAGACAGAAAAATGATATGAGATAGTTTGAGGAAAATAGAAATTTTTTGAAAAATAATAGAGATAACAAAAAGAATACATGAAAATTTGAGAGGGAAGTAGGAGATTGAATTGTATGTTTTGCATGTTTTTTATCAGGACATCTGGCTTTAGAGTTAGGAGTATGTTATTTGTACTATGGATAACGGGAAGAAGTATTGGAAGCCTATTGTTCACCAACATCTCGTTGGCCAGCGTTTGCGTTATTGATTGAATTTAACATCCTACCGACTGCGCCAATTAACTTAAGAGGTAGTCGAATTCACTTTTCATACACAAATATTTTATAACATTCAACTTGAAATACAAAAAGTTACAACTTTCTAGTTTCGTGACTACAAAAGAAGTAAACAATGAATGATTAATAAATAATAATGATCTTTGGAACAATAATGCTTTTATATAGCGCAATTGTAGGGCTTGCATCTTCATCTTTTCATGCGTCGTAAAGGAGGGATGAAATAATTCCTGTCGCCAATGTCTAAATTCCGGAAAAAAGAGGAAGATAGGTTAACTATCATGGGACCACTGGATCTTGCTATGTTGTTTACTTCATGCTCCCAAATTTATTATTGACAAAGGCTGCGATTGCTCTTGCTAGAACGATATAAGTTGCTATGATCCACTCGCATACTGGTTGTCCAATATAAGAAGTAGTTTTCTGTCGCTTCGTATATCTGGAAACTGATCCAACTTGATGTTTTTTATGAACACTCCTAGTTTTATAGCTGGCAATGTGTTGTTCAGAATTTGGATATCGGTCTACCAGGTACTACGGTAGCTAGTTTAGTGTGTACGTGAGGAACAAACAATGAATAAATTATCATTTGGGACATTACTGCTTTTCTATTGCGAGACTGTACGGATTGCAACTCTTTTATCTTCTCATACGCCGTTTTCGTTATTTTACTCTTAACTACAAGGATGGTCCTAGAAGTACCTGGCCTTACCTAGAGATGGCGGTAGTTGCTTGGATAATACCACTTTATTAGAAAGTACACAATCTATACAGCATATGTTTCGAGTTTGAAGACCATTTGTTTGACAGCCATCAATAGTGAACCTTTTCAGTGAATTTGTAAACATGGAAAAATTGGTCATCGTTATGTGATACAATACTTATATATATTAATATAAAAAATTAACTAGATCCTACTCTAGGTGAGAGTGCTCCTTCGTTATCAACAGTAAAATATGGGGTAGCAAAGTTTAAACGAGGCCGTACGACCTGCGAAGACCAGTATCGCAGTGGTCGACCAAATAAGGAGACGACTCCAGAATTGTTGAAAAAAATCCACTAATCGGTACTAGATGATCGCGAAAGTTCGCGAGCTAGCAGACATATATGTCTACTATGTCTGCTAGCTCGCGAAGTTTAACTTTAAATGAAAATTTGGACATAAGAAATATGTGCGTAAGATGGGTGCTGCATCATGAAGATGTTTCCATCGAATGTTTGGCAATGTTTCACAGAAATAGCCGATTTGTACATTGTTTCATAACCATGGATGAAACGAGGATCTATCACTTCACATCCGAAACAGAAAAACAATCAAAACAATGGACTGAAAAGGAGGAACCGACTACAAAGAAGGCAAAAATTTTGACTATCTTGAAAAAGGAAAAACTATCAACGGTGAGTAGTATAATAACTTATTGGAACGTTTGAGCGAAGAGATCAAGCAAAACGACCGTATTTGCCTAAGAAGAAAGTGTTGTTTCATCAATACAATGCACCAGATCACACATCTGCTATTACAATGGCCAAAATTAATGAATTAAAGTTTGAATTGCTACATCATGCACCCTATTCGATAGATACAGCCCCTTCGGATTATTTACTGTTCAGACTTGAAAAAATGGCTCGGTGGTCAAAGATTTTCCAACAATCGTTTGACGATTCTTATTATAAAAAGGTTAATCGAACTTAATGAACATCGGAAAAGTGTATGGAGCTAACATGAGATTACGTTGAAAAATAAATATATTTTTTTACAAAAATTTTGTGTTTTTATCCTGGATCAGGTACTTCTGGGACTATCCTCGTATTATTAATAGAAGTGACGGAATTGGTAGAAAAATATATATTCTCATATTTTTTGCATTTATTTTATATATCTGACGCAACAAATTTAACGATACTTGTATCTTATGCCCACGTTCGGTCATTTACAATACTTGTCATCTGCACATTTTTATAAAATCATACAATCTGCCATTTCAAGAAATCGGTCTAGAATTTTTTTTTTGGATTTTTTTTATCTCGGAGTTATGAAAAAATTCTCTATTGTTGTAATCTTACTAAAGATTACATTCACGAGAGAATATATAGAATAATAAAGGAAAATCGACCCTGTTTTGCTGAATGAGCAAAAAAAACTGCCGAAACTGTGAAAAAGAGGAAAATTTGAATTACTATTAGCACGATTTAATTGCAGATTCGGAACAGGACCGGTTTTCATATATAAAAGTTTATTAAAAGTAATGATATTTGAAAAAAATTAAATGTATATCGAGTTATTTTCCTGCAGTAAATTTGTTTGAAAATTACGATATCATTGATAAAATTGACAAGCTTCACAAGAAAGTGTCATATCTAAAGATAATTGAGAAATGTGAGGTCATAGTTTGAAAGAATCGAAAAAGCAAGTAAAAGATTAGTTAAAAAATATGGTGGATTATTAAAAACGAAGTAAAACAGTTCTTGGCTAGCAATGCACTTATACCAACGTTGTCGTGTCCTTTCCAATGTCAGAAATGTACTAAAATTCTTTCAAAGGTACTAAATCTGGTGGATAAGCAGGATGCGGACAAATGGAAAAACTTGGCGTCCAAAAACACAACAGCTTGCTACCAGAGACACGTACGATTATTGGAAAAGGACAGACCTCTTTTAGTGTCTTTAAGGACCCTTCATTTGAGACCGTTACAAATCGATTATCGGACACTTTAATCTAAAGCAATCTTCAGTTAAAGTGCCAGTTCGGGTGGGATTATAAAAGCGGCCGTGAGATCTATAAAAGTTGTCGAAAAGTATCATACCAATTAATCGATATTGAAGTGAAACGTCGAATAGAGCTACGTAAACTACTCCTTGCCCTGCCGAAAGACGCAATCAATTCCAAGGTTAAGTGAAAGTTGTTTTTTTATAACAAGACAATGTTAAACCATCACTTCACACCCGGAACAAAAGAACAATGGACTGAAAAGGGAGAACAGGCTCCAAAGGAGGGAAGAACCGCTCCATCTGCAGGCAAGGTCATGGCGGCGGTTTTTTATGATGGGCGTGAAATAATTTTCATTGATTATCTTTAAAAGAGGAAAACTATTAACGGCGCGTATTAAAAAAATTCATTGGAATGTTAGAGCGAAGAAATCAAGCAAAAACAGCCACATTTGACTAAAGAGAAAATGTTGTTTTATCAATACAATGCACCAGCTCCCAAATACGTTAATGCGGTGGCCAAAATTAATGAATTAAAATTTGAATTGCTACCGCATGCACCCTTATCTCCAAATTTAGCCCCCTTCGATTATTTTTGTTGCCAGTCTTGAAAAAATGGCTCGTTGGTCAAATATTTTCCAACAATGAAAATGTGATGTCGGCAGTTAATGGCCATTTTGAGGAGTTTTATGATTCTTATTATAAAAAGAGTATCGAATTTATTGAACATCGTTCGGAAAAATGTATGAAGCTAGAAAGATTTATCTAAAAAACTTGAGAAATCAGTTGTTGACATAGAAAAATTACCTGAACCCGTCGCAAAGACAGTTTGATTCGAGGGAAAAGTTTTGTTGGGTTTCTGGTAGAATTATGAAGGTTTAGTGTACATCAAAAGCATTCCAAGCTATCAATTTCAAGGTGAATATGAGATAATATCTTACCGTCTACTTTGTACAGAACCATCAAATCAGATTTATGCATTCTGAGAAGTACTCAGATAGGCGAAAACTAACAACTCTACTAAGTTAATAGTAATGGTTTGTTCTGCTTAGATATGAATCTGAAAATAAAAATTGTTACAATTGACTTATAAAATTTGTACTTTCATTGTTACTTATCGTAACAACGTAGGTACAACAAAAGTGAGCTGATTCAATTGACCTTGATTTTAATATTGAAACGCAAGATTAGAAATTTTGGTAAAATCAATATAAATACTGCGTTCTCAGAAGAACAATTATTATACATCGAGATACAGAATTTCATATATTTTTTCTGTCCTTTTCATATGTAATAAAAATCTATCTTTGTAGACATCAAAAGACTTTTTGTTTCACAAATAAATTTTATCCAAAAGCCTGGTTTTAATGTTCATTTTAACGAAGTAATTCAAGAACAGATGTTCTAGAAATATCAAAAGACTTTTCATATCCTGATTCTTCTTATTATTTATTATGTAGAATTTAGAAAAAACATCCCGTCTATTGGAAGAATAATCTATGGAATAATAAGAACAATATAATATAATAGCAAAATAAGATAGAATTAGTAATATTGAAGTGGAAGTAAAACCATATAGTAAATAAGAAGAAAAAGCATAACAAGAAATGCTATTTGTATGTAAATTAGAAGAAGCAAATTCAGTAGGAAATTATAAGAAAGGCATAAAAGAGAAAAATAATGACTACAAAAAAGGACAAAGATGCAACAAAACTTTGACAGGAATACTGAGAATAAAAGAAAGAAAACATAACAAAGTAAACATAAAGAATTGTGGAGGGATTCGCGAGAAAATAAATATTTTTTAGTCATTATTACTTGTCATTTAAATAATAAATACTGAGTAGCTCTTACCCGACATCACAATGCTGTATATATGGGTTATTCAATCATATTTCCTTGATATATCAATTTTTAGATATATATATATATATATATATATATATATATATATATATATATATATATATATATAGATATATATATAGATAATTAAAAATTTTCTTGCTTCTATGTGAATCTAAATGTCATCAAATTGGAAATTGAATTTTTTACAGGGTTCAAGAGAACATGATTTTTTGTTATTTTCACAACTGTTCCTGTGAAACAAATTATTTTTAATTATTACTATGAAGAAAATAATTGCAATGTTCAAAATTATTGGTTGAAAACTTTTCATCCAGCACAAAGGCAAGTGCTATAAAAGTCGTTTTGAAGCCAAATGCGTTCGACTATAATATATGCTTAAAATAGTAACTTTAAAAAATACCCATATCACAATGAAAATGAATTTAAATTATTTGCTCTCGGCCTCTGAAGACGATAACTTGGTTATCTAAACGCGCTTCGTTAATTTTAAAGGACTTGGAATATTATGCAAAACCATTTCCATGATTCTCTTACATTTAGAGAAGATGAATAGGGATAAAAAAATCAGGAATAACATATTTAAAAGAAAATAAACATGAAAATTAATTCAGAAACAGGAGAGATCATGAATATTAATAAGAAAAGCACTTTTCTTTGCTATATATATGAGGATTTTCTCAATAATTATAAATTTATTGTGATAAATATGAAATTAGAGCATAAAGGACATGGTACATAATGAAGATGGAATGAAATATATCCGACGTTCCTTGTTACAATTGCAATACATTATTTATTAATGACAAACATTCCAACATATATAAAATAGATTAAGGAATCAGTGTGATAGAAAATAAAAATGCACACAAAACATGAAATATATCAATCTATATAAGAAAAAACGATTTAAATGATTTGAAAACAACTTAAAATTCTATTTTATAAATTTCATAATAATTATTGAATTGATTATTGTGTTGTTCTCGTATATTATAATTTCAAATTTGGATAGGAAACCCTTTTTGATTATGTTTTGGTGAATATCAAAATTAGGACAAAGAGACAAAAATTCATTTTATGAAAATAGAATTCTACCAAGCGTCAATTTGAATATTGAATTTTAAAATCCATGAATTTTATGTTTTTACAAGTAACTATACAATTTAAAACCACCGAATCGTAACTAATTATTTCCCAGATGATGAATATTTAATTATTCGATAGCTCGATATATATTAAAGTAAGTACACATTGGTGTTTAATTTTGCCACATTCCTAATTCGAAAACGCTCATAATGTTGCTGGGAAAGATTTCGTTCCAATTCATACATTTATAAACACAATAACAAAATTCATTGAATTTTAAGGTTCCGAATTCAATTCTAGTTCATCCAATGAAAAAATCTGGTAAAAATAGAAAAATAGCCAAAATTCTGAATGAAGTGAAAGAATCAAAGGAAAATTATGCAAAAAATGCTCACTTTCAACTACAAAACTCGTTCAAATTGCACCTTTCTGATTAACTAAATACCCTGTATTAAATACCATAATTTTTATCAAAAAATTATAATACTTATTTCAGTTATGTTCCCAATTGTATACTTTTAAATATATTATGTATCACCTGTTACCTTTTTGCATTGTAAACCAGTCTTAGAGTTGAATAACTGTTAGTTGTGCGCATGACCGATCTACCAGCACCTTGAGACAATCTCCAAGAAGTTGGGTACCTGACAACGCAAAAGTTAAAATATCACTCTGTCAGCCGGGTCCAGTGTTCTGTGTACATCTTAAAATCGTAGAAACCCTTTTTTCACTGGAAGTGAGTGAAATACAGTGATAAGTGATTGTTTTAATAGTGATATATCGAAGAGGTTTCTATTCTGACGCTTTATTGAAGTCTTTAATGAACAAACTATACTTTGAAGCTAGATAGGAACTCGTTCGCCGAAATTTATAGGTATGCAATTCTCTCATATAAGATATCAAATAATATACAATATTTATTGATCATTCGCTTTATACAAAGTTATTCGCAAAATAATGTCCTGCTGACTTGAGATATGACAAGTGTGTACACTAGAAATCATATGTACATTATGTTTTACCGTAAGAAGAGGTGAATAACCCAGTCGTATAGGTACGAGGAAATCATTTTCGTCTATATATAGTTGACAAATGATAAGATTCATTGTTGAATATAATATTCATTTAATTATATTTCATCGTGACACATTATTGTGGGAAATAAATTTACATTTTAGTAACAATAGTTTTATATATTTATTATTTTACACAACGACATAGATGGAATAATGCTAAAAAAAGGTAAAAAAATAATGACTATTCATTAAGATGATATATAGTATCTTTTTTAAATGCCAAGATAAACTATATACAAAATATAAGTGAGACAATTACTTATTTTTTATAATGTAACTCAATAAGTCGTGTGACTTACTAAGAAAAACACATTCTGTTGCTAAAAATGGATTTTATTCATCAGTGTAATCTACTTCAAGAACAATACAATGATTTCAACGCTTCTCTAGCTTCTCGATGCCATGCTTGTAGAAGGATATGTCTTTTGACTCTAAATAGGATTCCTTTGCAGCATTTGCTTCTTCATTTTAGCTGAATTTCTTACTGACGGGCATTTTGTGAGATCAGTGAATAGCCAGCAGTCACTGGGGGACAGATCTGGACTATACGGTGGATGAGGAAACAATTCGAAGTGTCGTTCGTTCAATTTAATCATTGTTGCCATCGACTTATGAATAGGTGCGTTATCTTGGTGAAGTGGTGGGTTTTTCTTCGACATATGAGGCCGATTTTTGCATTAAAACGATCCAACAAATCTATGTAGTATTCGCTATTGATTGTCTTTCCCTTTTGGCGGTGAACAATATTTCATGAGCATCCCAAAATACTGAAGTCATAACCTTCCCAGCTGACTGCTGTTCTTTTGGACGCTTGGGACGTGGCTCACTGGTTGCAGTCCACTCAGATGATGATTGTTTTGATACTGGAGTGAAGTGATGGATCCATGTTTTATCTATTGTCACATATCGACGTAAAAAATCTGATTTCTTACGTGTATACAGTGCTCTAAATCATCAACACGTTGTTGATTTTGAACAACTGTGAGTAATGAAAGAAGCTTTCTGGTTGTCAAATGTTCATAAATAATTGTAAACACACTGTTTCCTGATATCTTTACGGCCTCAGTTATCTCACACAAATCTAATTTACGATTAGGTATAAGCAATTTGTGAACTGTTTTATACATTCTGGGTTTACTACCTCAATTGGACGACCAGAACGTTCAATTGTTTCAATGGTTCTTTTCGATGGAACAGAGTCCGTACAACACTTTTGAGGCCATTGCTGAGCTGGTACAGTTTTTTCCATCAAGTAGCAATGATAAATTAACACACGAATTTATTTTGAAAATAACAAAAATAGTTTCACTTAAATGGCTGTCACTTTTTTCTGACCAATCGAAATGTCATGAATTTTCACACATAGTCTTCGAAAAGTTGGTATGGATTTGACAATATATACAAGCTATAACCAATTTCAGTATATAATTAAACATTATCGAAGTTTTATCATTTCCAATGGTTATCGAAAAAAATATTTTTCAACCATTGCAAACCACTGACTCACCGCACATATGATTTCATTATCCCAAAAAAATCATCTACCATGTAAATTTTGGAAACCGGTAACGTTTGGAGCCAATTCTGAAGAATATGGTGAATGTTCAACTAATGCGAAGGCTCCTTGAGCTACCAGTTACTGAGTGCGTCATCTCGATGCAAGAAAACACCCTAGTTCTCGGGGATGTTCTTGTAATTGTGCTTTCCTTTTGCAGGTAATTTCTATAATTCCTTAAATCTTTTCGGCTGTGTTGAACCTTAATATTCTCACCACCTACTCACGTTATCATAATTATTGTTCTTTTTACGAACTATGCAAAATCCCTTTGTCTTGCGTCAGAGGATTCCTGAAAAATTCTTCCCTAATTTGCTTGAGTACATCTGTTGTAACTGGAGACTTTTCTTCAGTAAGCGGTTTTTGGGTTTCAGTATATATAATTGGTACCCTGATATGGTGAATAATCACTATTCAATTGGACAACAAAAGTTTTTAAAGTGAAGAAATTAAAATAAAAGGAGACTGTGGAAAAACTTTAAGCACCCCCCGAAAAATTAAATTCAATAAAGCAGATAAATTTATCTCCGATCTAATAAAAATTGATGTTAAAAGTAAAATAAAAATTCAGAAATTTATATGCCAGAAATGAGAAATTGAATTAAGGCATCAACTATGGTGTAAGTTGATGAAGATACCGTCATTGAGGGCTTCGTTTTGCTATCCAAATCTGGCAGCTATTGAGCTACGGGAAAAAAATTATATTAGAAAAGAGACAGAGCTAGTGCTCTAACACATACAAAAAGGGAAATTCATATTTTTGAAGTATAACCAGATAAAATTCTATTATACTCGTAGAGAGGTAGACAAGCACGTAGTAATTTTATAATGGGTGATGGGGATCCTTTTATGTGTTGGATATGCTTCAATTATAGAGAACATTTTTCTCTCTATAGTTGGAATTTGGGTGAATTTGAAATGGCTTCTTTTTGTGTGAAATTCGTTCACCGTGTGTGCGTTCGCCCACTATTGCTCGAGGAAAAAAATGAGAATTCATGAAAAAATAATACGATAAACCAAAATTAACGGACTAAACAGGTTTTGAGTGTGTTAAGCTAGCGGGTGTGCTCCTCAAAAAAATAGAACATACGAATTTATTAGGAAATTAATTTAAAAAATCTGCTTTTAATAATCAAATAAGACCACTAAAGAATATAATTACATTTTTGTAAGTGCTTCATATGTCAAGTGAAGTTAACAAGTGAATCTCACCAGCATAGTATAAAGACACAAATTTAGTAATATTTACTATTTATTTTGGTATACGTGGTAGATAAAGAAGAAGTTTAGACATTTTAATTCTATTTTGAATTTGGTTGTGTCCATAAAACAGAAATGACTACAGCGCTACAATAATTAATTAACGAAATAGATATACAAACAGGCCGAATATGAGAGATTACTATTGTCAACTTTATGTCTTATATTCGCATATTCATCTTGCAGCACGAGATCATGGATGTTTTTCACCTTTTCACTATGACATGATACTACAGATTTCTCAAGACGTACATTAAGTTTTTGGGAAATTGCACTGCATTAAACTCTTTTAAACAGATTCATACGCAGCAGTTTCTAGCATGAGTCTATACATAAAGTTACATTGTGATTTAATGATGAATAATTGTTCTGATTTATAAATAGTTCCTTATTCTGACAGATTAATCCAGTTTTTGACATTTATGAAGATGAACTTTGTAGTTAACTCCATGTAAAAAGTTATAAAATTGATAGATAAATAAAAGTAGATATAGATGGGTTCAATTTTATTTAATATATGTTTTAACCAGAACTAATCAAACAATAAAATAACAAATAATACTAAAAAAATAAAAGTATATACAAAATTTAAATTTTTTTGATACACAAAAACTTATCCCAAAATTTAAATGTACTATTGCCACCAAACAGTAATATGTTAATGAACAAAAAATTGACATCGGGTTTCTTTCTGACATTGAGACATCTGTTTTTTAAAAAGCTCAAAAATCACTTACACTTAATGTACAATAAACAGCTGTGATTTTCGTGAATGTTTGGCTTCTGGTAGGTCCCTCTCAAGACTCCAACTTTTTTTCTATAGCACTTTTCTATTAGGGAAATGGCCTGATGGAATCTTTTGTTTGTCATTGTTAGCACCCAAATTGTCACGGAAGAAATCCAGATGAGAGCACAGGATTTGTATTTTTAGAGACATATTACATCCCAAAGCTTCGTATGAAATTATAAGTTTATTGATCAGGTCTGTAATTCTACGCTTTATGGTTTCCTAGGAAATGTTGGACAACATTCACAAAACATTTCCAAACGACTTTATCCAGATCATTCAGTTTTTTGCCTCGTTGAGTTTAGGAAATTTCTCTTTCAGGTATAAAAATCACTGCCATCTGGCATAGATTTTTCAAAATTTTTTATTAGGCCGTGCTTCATATGCAAAAGTATGTCTTCAGGATTCACTAAATGATCATTGTTAACATTCTTCTGTCCTGAAGTAAGTGATACGCGCTTGGACCATACTTTCTTTCTGTCTCTACTGTCCCATTCGAAAATGAAACAGCAATATTTTCTATAACCAAGCTGTAGCCCAACCGAAAGAGTAATGGCATTGAAATCTCTACAAATTTTCCAAAGATGTTCACTCTATTTAATTTTTTCAAGAAGAAACTTTTAGAGTGGTCATTGAACAATCTCTAGCGACTTGGATCATATTCAAAATTCAATAAATTCAACACTACAGGAATGTTATGACAATAGACTAAAGCATCTGCTTTAGAAAAGTGAGATTTCATTTCATCGCCACGATGTGGAAAATAAAAAATTTTCGTACCAGGAGAAAGTAAATTCCAGTCGCTTAATCTAGACCCCAAAAGCTCAGCTTGTTTTTTAGACAATTCACGTACTAAATCGTTTAAATCAATTTGTATCAATAAATGCGGTTCTTTAGAAGTTGACGGTTAATAACACTCTTGAGATACCTTATAGGGTTGACTAAGAACAAATTCCGGATTAGAAACCCTATCCTGGCTTTCTGTTTGATTTGGATGCTTTAGCACAGCCAGTTCGGCTTTATGATTGGTCTGTTGGCCGATGACAAGTTTGGGAATTGGGCAGTGTGTTAGGACTTGGTTGTGGTTGTGACGCCTTTTATTTGAATCAAACAAAAATAACAATCACTTACATGATATTTTGATTCCGTCCAGGTTATTGGTATACCAAAAGGCAAATGTCTTGATTCTTGTTTATTCCAATCTAATAGGAGTCTTACACACGTTACATAACATATATGTGAAACCCAGGATTTATTTTTGTGGCGCACAGGAAACGGAAATAGTCTAAATAGCACTTTTCTATTAATGGCAAAATTTTCGACGCTGAGATGTAAAAGTTAATTCTCCACACACATAACAAAAACAGTAGTAGTAACTTAGTTAAACGCAATTGTTATACAGTCGCCTAAATTAAGTTATCCAAACAGACACAGGTAAATGAGGTTAAAAAAGAATATATATTTTTTGGAACTAGAATTCACCATAACAAATAAAAATCATCACAAAGGTCGTGTGACAAAAGTAGTGTTTAACTGTGTTATTAGTACATTGGCAAGATCCCTTTGCCAAGATTCCAAGTCCCCCAGAAATGCCTGTATAATATTCATATAATCTACACCATTTATCAATTGCATCTTTGCTTTCTTTCTTCATGGTGTCTTGTTAAAAAATTTTACGCTACAGTATCATTTTCATAATTATTCTTGTATCAGACAGTGTCGTAATTTAAAACCAATTACAAAGTATGCGTCTCACAATTTCAACGGTAAACAGGTTTACTTAGGTGTAAAACTAACTGGGTTGAAGGTAAAGGGCTTTGTTTTCCTTGCAAGTAGTGTTACTTATCACAACTTAAGAAGTAGCGCTGGACTGAATTATTTGTCATAGTGGATTCTATTTCACATTTATTTTTTTCGAATTATTTATTTTTCCGAGTTCTGTGGTAGGGAATAATCTTTCAATGGTAGGTATTTCTACATTCCAGGTCTTCAGATTGAGATTTTAATAGGGGAAACTCACTTTTTTTAATTATAGAAGTAATAATAAAAACTCCAAATTCTACTTAGAATCTGTACTTGTTATTAATTTTATAATCCATTCATTTCACGTGCCAAATAACTTTACATGATCAATTTCACGCTAATTTCTTTTACATTAATAAAAATATACTATCAATGGGAAAAGGTAATATAACGAAAATTTATCTATTATAAATATTCAAAAATTATGGGAAATTCTACATATATTAAATAACCTTTGGGAGCAGCAGGTAAAAATAGAATTAAGAAATTATTAGTTAAGTAAATGTTTGAGAAAAGCCCGGAAATTGGGAGATTGAGAACGGATATTCTACTATTACATAAGGCAGTCAAGGAAAATTACTTAAAAATCCTAGGCTAGCTTATCTAGTAGATATGTCAATGGATTTATAGATTTCAATTGAAAAAACCCATATTTCAGTTTTTCTACGTGTGGTTTGCTTAACTTATGGCAAAAGTAGATGATTTTATAGAGTATTTCTCACAAGAGCTATATTTGATTCCATCAAAGCTATTTTTCAATAATACTAAATATCCAGTAGAGATAAAACAATCAACACCCATAGATAATTGATGAAAAAGTGTATAAAAGTATGGTTGATTCCAAATGGGTTGGTAGATAACATTTTTTATGCAAAAAAGTTGATGGTAGTTTCTTAACTTCCCTGGACTATATATTGTATGTTTGATTCATTAATTGTAATTTATTCCAAAGAACAAATAACTTAAGTATTGAAAAATAGATACAGTGTTCTAAACCGCCGGCATTATATATCTGGTATAAATTCAGTATAAATGTTTCTTGGTATACTCAACGAACGTTTCGTTTTCGGAAGCTATATAAATAAACAAGCCATAAATATGAAAATACCTTTATTTCTTTTTTCAATTTACTCGTTCTATCTTTGTAACACTGGCGTCAGAAAGACGAAGTTGCAGACTATGACTCAACATAAGAACCATATTATTGTTATTGCGAATTAATGTCGGTATTATTAATTTTTTCATGTGTATAATGGTTTTTATAATAATTATCAACGTAGAATAAGTGACTGTATTTTGAATATTCATCTTTGTAGCAAACAAAAATAAGTTACTTGGCTCGGTATTTGCATTCTACTATAACATTCGATAAATGTCATGTCATCTTAAAGTTTTCAATTTCCGAAACTTTTGAGTAATTTTTTGACTTCTATTCATTCATATTGCTTAAAATATCTAACGTTCAAAGATCTTAAGATCTAAATTTTAAAAAATTGACCTAAAAAATAGTTTCTTTTAATCAATTAATTATTTATGTATATATTTTATGTAACATTAAAGAATACACACTTTTAGTAAATAAGAAGGTCATAGTAACACATATATAACACTGATCTTGCAAAGTTTATTTTTATTATTAGAAGACAAAATAAAAAATAACAAATTCTGATTCAATAGGTTCAGTTCAATAAGTTGTGAGCTGTGCATATAGTCGACGGTTAAGAATATTTGTTTTTTGTTTTGGAATATTAGTATTAGTTCTTCCAATATCAATTGAAGATTATAAAAACCCTTGCCGACAATTTTGTTCGATCTATTATAAGCATACATACCTCATTTTATATATTTATTATTTTTACAAATTGTTTTAAAAGTATGTATATCTTATGCGAGAAGTATTCGTTAAAAGACAATCGAGTCATTATAAATTGGACGGCATTATACGCCGTTATTTAGACAGATGCACTTAATTGTAGTGCTACTTGGAAATCATTATTATACCTCGTTAACTTGTTACAACTGAATATTGAATTATAAAACGTAAATAGACGAGTAAAATATACCTGCCTGTAAGGGAGTTTGGTTTAAACAGGGTACCAGACGTGAACTGAGCCCTTTTTGTACCCCATTCGTCTATTAGAACTTCGGTAGTCTTTTATCTGACGCAAATAACCTTGTCGCCATCGAACTATCCTTGACGATTCAGTTTTTGCCATCCATTTATTCAGTTTTTTGTTTTGCTGACAAAACTTGATGCAATGTTTCTAAACTGGTATAATTGTATTCTGGATAATTTGCTGCCTTTTGCTTTTTTACTTCTAATATCGCAATCCTGTTCTTCTTATATAAACTATAAATTGTCGTATAAAATCTTGAATAGCTTTGTTAACTGATATCAGTTTTTCTTTACATGTTTTTTGGTTCTGTGAATGATCCACTCGATAAATGGAAAATTAATTTACGCTAGTTAATTCAGGAATTCTTGTTATGATTGCATTTTTAGATTGCTAATTATTTTCGTTTTTTTTTTCTAATAATCGAATATATTTGTGTTTGTATATCTAAATCTTCTCTATTAAATTCATACCTGTTTTTATTCTCACTACACTGTGTAATTGCATTGTCTTTATTCGCCCATGGTCTAAAAAACGACATATTTCCATTTATTTAAAGAAATTTATTAATTAAATAGATCTCACCACGCCACGCCATTGCTTATCGCAGACTTTCTAGCAGGAATATTTCGAAGAGATTGTGTACATACGACTTCCGACAGCTTCGGTCAATAGAAATGCATTTATGTTAACGATTCGATGTTTTCATTAGTCAACTGTGGAGATGATGAGTCCACGTCCACGTGACGGTTTGTTAGATGCTTACCGAATTTTGTACGGGGAGTAAACATTATTTTCCATTTCTTAATTTGGTATGAGTGTCGCGCGTATTTATGAAATATTTATTGCTCCCCATATAATTATAATTGATGTTGGAAGAACTATAACAAATGATTGTTTTCCAAATAATTAATCAGAAACAGCACCAAAGCCTCTTTAAAACGATAATTTCCTAGGATTTCTCTGGTCTGATTTGTTGAGGTCCCGAAATTTTCTGCTTTCACGTTAGGAATTTTTGATTAAGGCCGAATTTTTAGTAAAGTTTGAGCCTCAATCGACAGTTTAAATACAGATACAGTTTTTTCACGTTTTATAGATGGTTTTTATCGACAAGCTTTGGTGCAAACGTTATCTGGTGATAGTTTAAACTTCAGTTTAACATGAAAGGAAGGATCCGAACCTAACTTTTTCAAATTGTTTACATTCTCATGATATTATAAAGGGTTTCGGTGAAATTATTGAATATTTGCGACAATGATAATGAAGAAATTATCAACATTGTTGACGCACCGGGAAATAAAAGTGTATTCGTTGTAGAGCAAATGCTTAAATTTTCCCACTTATTTTCTACATTTGTTGTGGTTGTACTGAAAAAATTACCGTTTTCTTATCTCTTCACCAGGTTAACCAAAAGCACTACTTCATAGAAATTGGACGATTTTTTTGTTCTTTGTTCATTTTTTTTTATATAACTTTCTTAAACAATTCAACAACAAACAAATATCGAAAAAATTTTGGATATATTTTCGACTAATATATAGCAAAAAAACATCTGTTTAACTGTGACCTGTAAAATAGATCAATCTCATTTATGCTTGTTTTAAACTAGAGTTCAAACCATAGTTTCAATATTAGTTTAATCTCCAGTTTTATCCTAGGCTGTAAAATTGGTACTAAGGCACGATTTTAGAGCTCAGTGTAAGACTGCAGATCAAGCTAGTTTAAAGCAAGAATAAACAAAGCTGCTCTATTTTCTAAGTCACAGTTGACCTCACCTTTTTTGGTCATTTGTCACCCTTGCGGAAATATAACTTAACTTTTACGAGAGAAAAGTCCGCTGGTATTGGTTTTATATGTAAACAAATCTGTATAAACAAAAATAAACAAAAAATGATGTAGTTCCATGATAATTAGATAGTGCTTTTGGTCAACCCGTTTGTGAAATAATTAAGACAGTTTTAGCTATCAAGAGCTCTATTTACTTGCTAATACTGCATATATCCTTAACACGTGAACAATTTAAAAAAGCTAGGTTTGAATTATAAGTTTATATGAGCCTAAAGATTACACTACCCCTAGACCACAAGATACGTTTAACCCGAGAATGTGAAAAAGTCGATATCTGTTGTTTAAATTGTATTAAATTAAATTAAATCCTATGAGGTTTGAACTTCACTTACAGCTATTGAATATCAGCAAATCTCAATTTGTAAATGACAAGCATGAATTTGTGATATATCCTTTGAAAGGACAATCTCCATCAAAGTAAAATTTATACTGAAAAATCATTGAATAGTAAAATGTGATATTTAGTAGTTCCTCACGTTTATCAAGTGAAGGCAAAAAAAATTAATTATAATAAAGTAGACATAAAAAATGGTTTTATTCCAAATCGATGTGGTATATCAAAAAAATCCACGGAAACAAACAAATATAGCTCTATTTTTCAAGATCAAATCAATATCTAGTTCGGTGTTTATTATTCAGATTCAAATAAGTTAGAACATAAGAAATTTGCCGTTTTGTTACGGCTTCAGCATAAAGCAGCTATCTGTTATTTCGACATGAATAAATTTCACGATTCGCCTTAAATGGTATTGCTTAAACTACACATTTCTTTCACCACGTCATAAAGTCGTGATTTAGAGATGCTCTGAGTATGATTCCACAAAATTCTGCCTATAAGAATTTTAATTGACCTTTCACGATGAATCTAACATCATATTTTACATCCTAATCAGATAAAAACCGTGATATAGATCTGAAGACAATAGCAATGATAAAATGTACAAAAATAATAACAATGAGATTGGAGTAAAAACGGATTGAGGGAATGTTTATCAAAGATATCAAATAAACCCACTACCTTTCTCAATAGTAATCGATGGCACAATAAATAGTTGAATGAAAACCTATGTGGTTTAAAAATCCGACTAAGATCTACAATATAACCTAAAAATATCAAATCCAGAAAAGTAAACAGAGAATATCGAGCTAAATACAAATAAAACTGAGAGCATGTTGATAGCATCAGATGATTAAGTTAATAATATTCATAAATAGGGAATACAAAGCGAACAAGTGGAAATATATACCTTAATGTAAAGAGCAAGTAGGTAAATTATTTAATACAATGGAAGCATTACTCTTTCGGACAAAAAAGTACCAAGATAAAAAATAATAGAAATTGTGAAAAGAGTAGTGAGAATTATCTCGCTGAACAGTTGTGACAAATTGATTCCAATAAAATAGCCTGTACAAATTCAAAGAGAAAAGATATAATAAAAAATGAAAAATAAAGAGAGAAACTAAAGATAAAGCCATGGATATGAAATATATGAAACAAAATTGAGATGTTTTGGACATATATACTAGATACCTGAAAATAGAATACCAAGAAAAAAGTTTGGATAAAGAAGCGCATGAAGACCAAGAAAAATATGTATTCAGAATGTGAAAGAAGAAACAGAGATAAGGGGGGAAAATATGAATGAATAGAAGATCAAACAGAAGATAGAACGGCAAAAAATTAGGGAAAACGTTGAACTGACAATCATCAGAGCATGGTGGAAAACTGAATATAGTTTCAAAGAATCAATCAAAAAATCGAGTTTGATGGATAAAAATAATATGACGAAGGTGATACGTTTATTAATTAAATTTAAAAAACTGTTTTCTGGTCTTTTTTTGTATTTCGATTTTGATTTAAATACGAAATTTCTCATTCGAATGTTATATTTATTTCTCTGTTTTTGGCTAGTAGAATAATTATATTCACTCAATCTTGTTAAAAACTCCATTACATCGATTTGGTTTTATTTATTGATTATTATTTCCATTAAACTTAATAATTGTTACATTATAAAGACTAAATCGCAGTTGCTGAAATTTATGAACATGTTGCGCACAGAACCTTTCGCGATTTTAAATTGAATCGAGAGTAGCGAATGCATCGAACTGGAATTTTTGGGCTGGTCCGCAAGCACGGAACATTCATCTATATCCGATGTGGCCAAGGCTACCAGCAAAGACCGCAAAGACATTTTAGGTAGTCCGCTAGACAAACCCGGTACTGACCTCTTGTATCAACAATTTAATTTATGACTCATGACACAAAATTAATGAATTATTTAAAATAAAAATTTTCAACGGTTTACGCTTTAAAGGCTTCAGAGAGAACAATTTCGATCGCAGACGTAAGGTGGCTAAGCCTTGGTGCTTTTTAAAAAGATTTCGTATTCTGTTATCAGAAATAAAAAATTTTCAACAAATGGAAGTAAAGCATATTACTGAATGAAAGATGAGAAATGGTTCACTGCAAAACTTAACGACCTAAACCTACATTAGAGGAAAGAATAAATGTTTAACAGTCATGAGGAGCGAAAACTTTCAAAGAAACGATAAAGGTATGCAATTAAGAAAACGAGAATTGGGAAACTTAAAGAACATGGCGGAAGAGAACCAAGACTTCGAAGATTTCGACTTAATTAGGTTGGAAGAAATATTCAATTTTATGATATTTCCATTTAATGAAAATGTCAACATTGATAGGGTATCTGAAAAAATAGGACATTCAATAGATACCACATCAATCACTGAGGAAGGAATTATTTAATTAAGATGCGATATATTTCTTAAAACCAGAGCATCTAGCGATACTGATTTTGGAGAATTAATTTCTAAGGAAGCGTTTCCAAATATTTACAAAATGATTTTGTATTTCAAATCATACTTTGAATCGACGATTCAATGCGAATCTGCTTTTTCAACCATAAACGCCATAAAAACCAAACATCGGCCAAGTTTAACAGATGAACATTTAATTTCGTGTTTAAACATTGCAATAAACTCGTACCAGCCACAATATAATAAACTTGTTGCAGATGCTACTGCGCCAAATCTTAACTAAACGAAGTGAATAGGATGGTAATTTTCAATATACGAATACTTTGATTATTTTCGTTAGCAAATTTTTATTTTGTTAATATTAATATTGATTTTTTTTTTAAAAAATTAGATAATTTACCAAGTTTTCTTGTAATGAATATATAAACATGTACGCTAAGCTGCCAAAGGTATTTCACTTTCGATTATGTAAATGTGGAGAGTAGACCACGGATCCCAATAGTTTGGCTACCCTTAGTCTATATCTAACAAAACGGGGCAAAGCTTGGGACTGTAAGAGGGCGTCGCAGTGAAAAGGCTAGCAAAAAAATGTCTACCGTTTTATAATTTTCACGTTCGTCAAAGTTATCATGGAATTATTTTCTATTTCCTGAAAAGCTTCGATAAATTCTAAATGCATATTTGGTTCGTTTCCACCATTTGTTTTTTCATTTTGTTAGCCTTCCTATTCGTTTATTCGAGTTCGAGCATTCATTACATTCTCTAGTTTCCAGTTAGAGCATCAAATATTTTCCTTCTATTTGTTACTGAAATATGCCTTTAATGCTCTTAATCCAATGATGATTTAATAAAAATATAATAACGGCACTAACAATCTCGGTTTTCATCTACATTTTATAACCACTTTCCAAGCTTTCGACGAGGTTTATAGAATGAGTACGTTAAAAAATTTACGGAGGCGTAAATAAGAGGAAATGTATCATAAAATATTTATATCGATTCTGAAAACAATCTATTTCACTCTGAGATCATTTTTAAATCCTTTGAAAAAATATATAGGTGTTTCTGTCGTATTTCATTCAATATCATTGAAATTAAATATTGATTTCTTAATAAAGCTATTTTGGTGTTGATGACTCTTTATTCTCTAATCCCTCCGATATAGGATAAAGGGAGCGATGCTAGTTTAAGGGAAAACCTGTCTCTCTGGCTAATAATTCGACGCCTTTCAAGTCGTGTAATTGACAATACTCAGGTTGTCTTCGAGCTCTTGACATGTTATTAGATGGTTGTGAAACACAAGCTTCGAACATCCAAATAAAACTAGTTACGTATAAGAGAATTCAACACAGAATTCTCTCTCACGGTTAAGGTATCTATAAAGTACATACAGGGTGAGATGTGACAACGTTATTATGGCAATTATACAAATTTTTTTAATTCATCATCCTATGTATTTTCTCATATTTAAATAACACATCTGGTTCTTCTTCCCAAATATACTGTATACTCTATTATATAGGATCTTTAAACATCATATAATCATTTTTATATCGACATTGCTACGATATAAACGATTAACCGTTAAATGAATATATTGTTTGCGAAAGTACATTATATCTAAACCAATGAAAACATACGATTTTTTCAATATTTTTAAATACTTACTTATAGATATGGGAGTGTTTTTACCTACAATTTTCATCGTCACACTGAAATTCTTTTTTCTTACGAATACGGCATAATGAAGCCTCTATTCAATGAGGATATTTTAGATACTAGTAAAGGGTTCTGGCATGTTTTTAGTTTTATTCTGTTTTCCTTTTGATACGTCCGCACACTAATGAATTTCCTAGATTATTAATTCTAAAACTGATAGTAAATTTTCACTGAACTCGCTCATTATAAATAATGGAGGAAAACAAAAAGACCAAACAGAACACATTTAAAGAAAAGAGGAATGGAAGATATTATAATTCTTAATATACAGGATGTTCCGGGACTTGATGTAAGAAATTCAGGAATGAGTAAATGATGTGAAAATAAAAAAACTTTCTCATGCGACCCCTAGTTTCCGAGTTACAGGCTTTTAAAGTTGAGAAATCAAAACATATATTTAAGTATTTTTTCTAAATTATATATTCGAACATTAGGAATTTCCAATGGATGATTACGTATGCCCATTTGTTTGACAGAATAAATAATTCCACTTTAATATATCTGAAAGCCAGGGGAGGCTCATGCCCAATGGTTCTCAATTCGTATATTTTACAGGGACAATCTAAATTTAGCAAAAATGAATTTTTCAATCGATTTTTCAACAAGTTACTTTGTTCAATTAGATAAAATTTATTGAAAATACTTACAGGGGTATTAAAATATAACCAAACATTTCTAATTGAACTGCATACTGTCGAACATCGTGTTACTTACATAAGAAAAAAATTGAAGTGTAAAAAAAATTTGTTGCTAGGCCTACAACCTATCAAATAAAAACAAATAAAACTATAATGAATATTCGAAGTGAGCACCTTGCACTTCTACACATTTCCGGAGTCTACGGAAGACATTTCTTTGAACTTGGAAGAACATTCCCAGATTCTGCCTTATAGGGTCACAATGGAAGTTTATTTTATCGATAATTTCAGTTTTTTGAAGATATCTTAGAAGCTTGGTATATGAAACACCGGTAAACACAAGAAAATAAATTATCGATAGAATAAACTCCCATTGTGACGTTATAAAGCAGAATCTTCCAAGTTGTAAGTTAACCAACGGAATTTTTCCACATTTGAATTTTTTTTTATATAAATACCACGATGTTCGACAGTATGCAGATCAATGTTGTCCTTGTAAAAGTTACGGATTATAAACCATTGAATATGAGCCGCCCCTGGCCTTTAGATAGTAGTGTAGAATTATTTATTTCGTCAAAAGCACTGCATAGACATACTCAATCATCTATTAAAAATTTATAATGTTCGAATGTATAATTTGGAAAATATATTTAAATATAAGTTCTGACTTCGGAACTTTAAAGGACTATAACTCAGGTCGTATGAGAACATTTCTCCCATATCACAACATTATTCTCACGTCATATACTGACCCCCGAATTTTTTACATCAAGTCCCGGAACACCTTGTATATGGAAGTAGATTGAATATTTAATTTATTTTATATTTTATAACTTCGACAGAAGGTGAAATATCTTCATGTCATAATCTTAAATTTATGTCATTAAAAAAAAATCCTACTTTTTTTTAAATACACTTTAATAATAAATTTCTCAGATGAGCTAGGGAGTGAACGTCGTGACTCGTGAATGACAATGAGTTTAGAAAGAGGGCTATCTAACTGGTGACGATGCGGCTTACCTCCTCTGGTTTTAACAATGGTGAGTGTCAGTTCCGCAAGTTTGGTCTATGGACAGCCTCGCAATTGCGGAGAAAGTACTCGGCTATTTCGTTAATTTCTTTGAAGAAACGATAAGAGCTATCGGAAGTTTCTTTAACGTTATTCAGAACAGTATTCAGTAAACCTCCTAATAACTTTTCCTAGCTTGTCTTTACTGAACTGTTCGGGTTCAATTACTAGAATAAGAAATAAATTTCTGCCATTGTTACACACCTACGGTTTTCTTGTTGTTTTCCCACTCTTTCATTATCATGGCTTGATGACTTCTTAGGAAACCTATAAAACGTTGTAGGAGTTACTCCATCCTTATTCACCAGGTTATCAGTTCATTCATTGCCGTACACTCCTTGTATTGGGTACCCAAATCAGAGTAAACTAGCTTCTACTAAATTTTATCAGAGTTAAGTGCTTTGAGTGATGTTCTGCTGTCTGAGAATAAATACCTTTGGATTGCCTTTACTGCTTTATGAGCAATGGAACGTCCATGGACGAAAAGCGACTATTTTCATAAAATCTTCAGAAAAGCTTGTGGTTACGCAGTTTCGTATAAAATTTTACATGGATAATATTTTTAGATAATAAAAAACACACAATCGATAGTGTTATACCCCTTGATACGGATATCTTCGATAAAGTTTTATAGAAAGAATCAACCGCCTCAAAATTAACACATTATTGGGAGGTTTAAGCAACTTCAATTTCAATGAATTATATCAGAAGTTCTTTTTCTCGAAAATTATCAATTACATATGTTTCGTTCTCATTAATGAGTTTTTGCTACTTTTCTGGTAAAACTATAATTACCACGTCGTTGTAAAACTTTGAGGCTCTTGAACGGAAAACTTTTTTCAGAGACCGGAACAATGAGATAGTCCGATGGACATACTTCTCAACTACAATATCTTAATTTTTGACGAGTCACTAAATGTATGTGAGGTCTAGCGTTGTTTTGATCCTTTTCCTAATAATTATTGCTGCCTTATTTTACTATCACTTACTTCAATCGTATCAAATCAAATCGAAAGTGGACAGTATCATCAGATTGGAGTAGCAATGATAAACAACCTTTCAATCTCATTTAACACAAAGCATTACCTTACATCGCGGCAATACGAGCTTCGTAGCTGATTGTGAAGCTTCACCATGCTCTAGCTACGATGTATTTCGCATATTATTGTTTATAGGTGATCCACTTCTAAGCCCGTAATTATTTGTTTGGAAAGGGGCTCAAGTTTTTGGTTTCCGTACAGACATTTATAAATAGATTCAATTTGAAACCTGGAAGTATCAAGCTTCTTTTGGTACACAGTCTTACATAAATAATTATTTTATGGACGAGGTTTTGTTTGGTAGCGATATCACGAGATATAATATGGTCTACCTTGATTTGGATAGTTTTTGGAACCAAATCTGGTACTGACGTTTACTTCAGCACTTATTACTATAAATTCTGCCCGATTTTCATTGAGTCTTCTGCGCCATTTTTTCACACAGGAAGTGTTTCGCCCACTATTAAGAAAAGTGAAAATTCTTTATTTATATCGATAATTAGAAAGACTTAATTAGCCTAAAATTCAAGTTACAGAATTGAGGAATGATCCTTTCCTAGAATCGAATCTCGGTATTCCATGATAGACTTTATTGATAGTACTATAAGTGTCCTTTATGATTTTGGCAATAAAGTTTGGAGTAAATCTAACATTGGTTATTTAATTGACTATTGTTTGGTACAAGGTAACTGACAAGTCAAGAAACACCCAACTAATTCAAATATTAATCATGCAGTATCGATAAACGAAGGTAGACTAATAACCTAGATAGAAAGATTCGGCAGAGTGTTAAAAATGCTATTAATGTCTACATGACGACCAATATTTCGAAATGGTCTGTCTAACGCAATCTTTATCTGATAATTAATATATAACTAATGATTCATAAACGATTAATCAAACTATCGAGGCGGTTACTATAATATTCAACAGCTAGTAGGCAGCAGCAAGCCAAAAATTATCGTTTTTTTTTTCATATAAAGGAATGTGTATACTGTAGGCGAAGGAATTATTAATTTTCTATAAGTTTTCATGTTTTTCTTTCAACTTTATAGACAAACAAGTGATAGCTGAATTGAAATTGATGCAATGATAAACTGTCGTTTACTGGTGAAAAATAAAATAAATAAGACTTGAAATAATTATTATATCTTCCAAGGTATGTAGATTTTCTCAACTCATCTCCATTAATGAGCTGAGCATCATCATCATTATACCGTTCAATATCTTGGATTATGACAAGCATTTTGTGCTTCTACAAATCCCTTAGATCATTCCCCTTATTATTTTCATTATAAATTTTTGTTGGACCTGGCTGCGTTATCTTTCTCCATTCTTCGCTGTTTTTGCATTTTGTTTTTAAATCTACTATTTCTAGGATTCTGGTATCTTCTTCCATTTGGTTCAATTAGGCTTAGTCTGCCTCTCTCACAGATATATTCATTGTGTTATCCCTCTCACCATTTATATAGGTTTCCTCCTCATGATGTGGCCTTACCAATTCAATGTTTTTTCCTTATCTCCTGTAATATTTGTTTCGAGTATAGTTCTCAGTATTTTTATTTCAATTATCTTCAGATCTTATTCCTTTTTATTTGTGACTGTTGTTTCCATGACGTACGCAATCACTGATCTTATTAATGTTTCATATTTTTTATATTGTTATCTTTACTAATAATCTTTCTTTAGACGTATGTCCTAGATAATTGATCGAGGATAAAGTTTCAAATGAGTGTTTCTGTCTTGTCTTGCCATCTTCATGTATTTGGTTGTTTCTTGGTTCTCTAGATTGACTCTTTCTGCTTCTGTTTCCAGTTTCTTGATTGTCTTTATTAGTATTGTATTAGCCAATATTGTTACATCCCGAACTACCCAAATAAAAATTACGATTCTTCTATACTATACTGTATTCGTAACCTCCATCTATAATCATCAATCCATATCCATAAACTTTCTGTACGTTCATTATTTAGTATTTTTCTTGGCACGTCAACTAGTCTCTTACCTATAAGTATTTTTTTCTCTTTCACATTTCAAATGTATTCTCAGTTTTTTATGTGAATGCTGACGATTTCAATAAATTATTGAGAATTTCTACTGTTCCTTTTTCTTTGAAATGCCTTTCATCCATTTCATCTGTTTCATCATTCCTATTTTTAATGATAACTTCTCGGTAATTAGAACTTTCCCGAATCTATTTTCGTTGAAGGAATAACATTTATGAAGGTTTGGTTTAGTTGACTTGTTGATTTTGTGGATTAAAAATCAGCATCTGCTAAAATCATAACAATCAAAATGACCTTCTTCGACCATTATTTCGAACTAAATCATTTCAGATATCTTTGAGAATAGGCGTTCAAAATGTTAGTCTAAGACAGTTGCAAAACAATATTCATTCATACCACAACAAACACAATAGATTTAAAATGTTGTTGTGGAAAATAGATACTGGGGCAAAGGCACAGGGGCTTTTTTGCATTCAGATTGTTGGTGTTAATATGAAATTAGATTAAGACAAAAAGGACATAATGCGCTTTAATAGTCTCAAATCTGAAACAGCAAAATACAAAATGTAATATGAGATTTTTTATGATGATTGTGATGATTACGTAGTACAAATACATCAATATTTGAAAGATAGATTAAGAAGTCATCAGAACTATAACAACAGCATTTGTATGAAAATATTCAAATACGAAAAAGGGAAAATTTCAAGTTATGGTTTATATACGTGAGATTTAAAACTGTCACTGAGAAAAAATATTTAAAACTTTTCTCATATCTCATGAATTTTGACAATAAATAAGATATTTTCATATTTAGGTGATGAATAATCTATTAATTCATAATATCAGAATGGTGAATACTTTGATAAAGGCTGAAAATTGATTGAAACGTCAAAAATAGTGCTATTATTTGACAAAATATACATAGAATGAAGAAATCATTGATTTCTTTTGTCCGACGATTTATTCTATTTATTTATCATATTATTTATCTAAATATCCATTTCCTCACCAAAGAACCGTCACAATTAAAATAAATACAATGTTGTCAGAAATTGTGAGTAAATAGAATACACGGAAGTTGTAAAAAACTTTTGATAGTATTATTAACTGTTTCCACCGTGTATACAGTTACATTGGGCGTACGGTATTGCAAGTTCGAAGGCTTTCGAATAAACATGAAGCTGTTCCGAGAATTGTTTCCTTTTAAATAATTAATTACACCTATGGAGGCAACAGTAGAAATACATAAATTAACGCCAAACAATAAAATGTAGAAATTAACCTTGACTGGGTAGTATTTTAGCCTAGATTTCAAATTAGTAGTTTTGCGAGTAGGTGTCATTACTTACTTTATATACTGCCTAATCATAACAATAAAAAGAAAATTATGTGTTTGAATAATTGAAGGAGAATATTGCAATCGGCATCAATGTCATTTGTAAGAGACACATACGTAGGATGATGCTATTCATATTTATGTGTTTAATTACAAAGTTAAAGATTATAAGCTATTTATAAGGTGAGGAATAAATATAATTTTCATACAGATGCTTTAAAATATTTCAATTCACTCTTGCATACGTTGAAAACGGAAAATTTCTCACGCGCCATTAAAGTGAGAAATGATTTCTCACTATTAATATGATAACCCAAGTGCATCATGAGTTGTTACACATCAAATTGATTCGGCACTTTTTGATATTAATGACAAATTGCTTGAAGAAATTCAACAAGTTCTTTTATATGCACCTGATAAAAGTACATATAGACTTGGTAACAAGTATTTGAAATTATTATATTATATATTCAAAATATATATGTAGAAACTATAAATCTTTTCAAAGTTTTTTATTTGAATTAAAATCTCTCAAAAACCGAGATCATTGACTTATGATATAGAATTTAACTACGATACTTTAATTAGAAAACTGTGAGCAGAAATCAATAATTAAATAATTAATTACTGCGGTGCAGAATTTCAAATACCGAATATACTTTGAATAAGTTATAAAAACAATATGGATATAAAAACATAATAAAAATGGTCCTTACGGGAATTTTACCAGCCGCATCCGCCAAACTATTCTATTCACATAACGGAACAGAACCGGCTTTACGGTCTACGTGAGAGATCGAGTTCGTAACACTATGCTTCACACACCATGTTATTCACTCAAAGATGAGAAAAATCACGTTATTTATCAACAGAAAGGTTCTTCAATTACACATAAATATAATAATGAATAAGACATTATAGCTTAAAATTTAAACATCAATAAAGAATATCTCAAAACAGATTGAGAGCATCTGGACCGGGTGAAAACATTACAACATAAACGTAACAATCTCCTTACACGTTTATAGCTTTAGTTTCTGGCCTAACAAAGAATATAGTCTCCTTTTAACTCTATACAGTCAGTATCTTCTTAACCCTAATAGTTGCCATTTTTCTACTCAAAATAGGCAGTTACGCATACGATGACGTCCTAGTCTGATGAAAATCTCACGTGCGAATGAAACTTTGAGGTTAGGAAACAGTAAAAAGTACCTGGTGTCTGAGATGAGCTTTATTCAGATACCTTATCAAGCAATGATACGTTATTCTCTCCGGTCATCGTTTTACAATTTTTAAAGATAATTACATTCCCATGACTGCCCCAAATAACGGTCAACATCACTTTAACGGCCGATGAAATAGTATTTCTTAAAACAGGTTCGCCTCATTTTTTCTTAAGCCGCATCAATAAGGTCTGGGAAACGTTCATTACAATGCACTTTTAAGCCAAAGTGAACAAACCTGGCGCTTAGAGCATGTATAATCCTTTTATCAGAATATCGCAAATGCATTCTTCTGATATGTCGATAGTTGATAGTTGACGCAATTTTTGGCCGTTTCGAATGCTCTTCGTCAGTTAATCTGAGACAGTAACATTTCAATTCAGCTTCCCACAATTGTACCGTCGTAAATGATAGTGCAGGCTACATGACTCAACGCATACCCAAATATATTTACCAGCATATATCGACATCTTTAAGCTGAGGTTGGGAACTTTTCAAACAATCCTCTTATGTATTTCGAAATACACATTGCATAAATTGTTCATCGACTATTTGGTGGAGGGCAAATCGACTAATTTTGACCATCAGGGGCGGCTGAATCAGTGTGTCCCTGGGTAAGTTAGTGGAAGTGTTAAAGATACTCAAGTTATTCAGGGACATATTTTCAAGTTATACATTACGAATTTTCTTTAAAGACAATTAAAGTAAAGCATAGTAGGGTCTTTGCAGAGCACCCAAAATTTTTAGACTACTAGAAAAGCATTGGGATGATAGCATTACTCTCGAAAGAACGAACTAACCAACCAGGGACTTTGAAATTGTGTAGGTGTTCTCATTTCGTTAATATATTATTTACTGTAATAGTAGGTCTTTAAAATATTTATTATCTCTATTTACAAAAGCATCCGTTTCTATTTTAATAACTATTTTATCTTTCCCTGGAGCTAGCATTGGCGAGTTAGCAGCATCTGGAACAGTGTTGCCCCACTTTTTGTATGCTAGTGTTCAACTTAAGCAGTATCATTGAATTACCACCACTGTTCTTTGACCTGTCGAGGCTAAACTAAAGTAAACGACGTATTAAAAACTTTTAAGTTTGACATACAAAGAACTGATAACAAATTTTATTATAAAAATTTTATTTTAATGCATTAAGAACAATTAAGGACCAAATTATCTTGGACCTAAGCGAACTTCTTCGACGCACAAACATTGAAGTAAAAATTCTGTTTGTTATATATTTTTCTAATTAGCACAGCGTATAATTTATACTTAATACTTCATCTGAGAGTAAACTATGATGGTATAATTTTAATAATTGAATTCGAGTGAAGAGGATACATCATTAGAGCACCAATTAATTTTTCATAGTAAAAAATGTAAAAATAAGTAATGAGAACTCGATTAACGTTCATAGAATAATAATCGTCTATGCATAAGTGTAGTGTCCAGTTATTATTGGTCGTATAGCTTTAATTATTTCAACAGTACAAAAATCTAATACTGCCAATTGAAAATAATCATGCTTTTAATAAATATAACTACAGAACGTAATGAGACATAGTCCATAGTCCATCTAACTGGAGGATACAAAAAACATATTGAACAAGGTCGTAGAACGATTGCTCTACAGATTTTCAGTCTTTTGCGTGTTCGCCAAAGATCTTAATTGGACATTTATGTTGATACGTCCGATTAAACAGATGACTAGGAAAAACTAACCTCATAACATAAAGATCCGTACTAAAGCATATTTCAACTCACGATCAAATTTGTAATTGTGTTTGTGAATATTTCTTGGTAACCGAAGCGTTTATGAACATTATTCTGCAAGAAATTGTGAAATTTGGTGATGGTTTGAGATGGAGAAAGGGCAAAGACGATTTTATTGGCCAGAAAAGTGATGGTTACTGTTTTTTTGGGATATTCATGGTATCATGTTCACCGACTATCTTCGAAAAGGTAAAAAAAAAATACCAAAAAAGTATCACGCATAATTCCTTATTCAGGTGAAAGGAGAAATTGCAAAGAAGCAAACGCATTTGAAGAAGAAGAAAATGCTCAAGACAACGCACCTTTCCAACTTCAGCGATGGTCATGACTAAAATTAACGATTTTTGCTTCGAATTGGTTGACCAGCCACCATATTCACTGGATAATGGACCCATAATCTAGAAGTTTCACTTACAGGAGAGAGATTTTTATCAGACGTAAACGCCTATCACGAGAAGAAAGACGACATATGTTATTTGGAATAGTTATGGACAAAATCTTGTTCCTTTAGAAACTTTTGAGACTAGCCTCGTATGTATAAAAACTCAGTACTCGAAATCGATTACATGAATTGAATTTAGCGTATTTCTACCAAAACAGAATTTTTCAGTACTTTTTTCATTACTTTGATTTATATAAAACAAGTTTTCTGTTTATTAAAAGAGAAAAAAATATGTTTTTATTATTTCCTCTCAAATAAATACATTTTCATTGCCATGGGATGATTACGAACCACTTTTGATTCCAGAGAGATTTCCAATGGGATCTAATTAGCTACATGTCCAATTTCTTCTTGTGATCCTAATATAATGAGAACGTATTAAATTATGGATTTTTCAATACTAATTTTTCTATATCTACATGACTCTCCTTTACTTAAAATTTAAATTAGTCTATGTATTTAATAATATTGTAGTCTTGTAATAATAATACCAGGACGAAGTTGGAACATGATGCCGTGGGCGGAGTGCTCAATCGTCCGATTGCGATATGGACAATCCACATGAGTAGAATAATATATTTTTTATTCCACCCAATTAAGAAAAAATCTAGTGAATAAACATTTTATTAACCCCTTCCACTCCAGAATATCCACGTATGGAAATTTCGACTAAGTAGTCTGGGTACCAGAATATCCACATGTGGATATTGCGATTATCGGAATTTCATAGCTGCATAAAATAATGGTATCGCATGCTTTTTCGATGTTACATTCTGGTAAGGCATAAACGCATTACCCCACTTAAAATTGTGGTGTGGTAAGACAGCCAATAAAATTGATTTGCATCATTCGCACGGTACAGAGTAGGGTGTACCTTTTTATTCTTGTTAGTATGCTATACGTTACAAGTGGTATCTGTTGTGTTAAAGGGACATATTTTGCCCTCACGTGTTTTGATATTTTTGTATATTACTAAAAATAACTACCTAATTATGGATTGGTCTGATAACGGTAGCGATAGTGAGGACACAGAGTACCAGCCTAGTAATAAGTTAAGTATACATGATACGGATGATAGCTATTCTGCATCAGATGACGATGAGGATATAGAAAACATTTGCATGGTTGACTGGAACGTTATAAGTGATCCTTTTTCTGATCAACTTCCAAGACCACCAAAGAATTTTTCATCAAAATATGAATTTCATTCTGCGATAGATTTTGAAGAACTGAAGGACCCGGTTACTTGTTTTGAAAGTATTAATTCCAATTACTTGTTGGGTACAATTTCCTTTTTTGGTAATTAATAGAAAATTGTTCTATATCTGGTGGTCTAACCAGAATATATTTTTTGAAGATCTCGTAAAACATACTAGGAATTACAAATTATTTTATTGTTGTTTCAAATAATTCAACTTGAAATTCAAATTCAAATTGAATTGAAATCAATAAAAAAACCGCCAACAGCGAGATTGACCCAATAATATTACCCCCGTATATACGTACGTCAACAAACTGATCTCCCGCGAATCAATTTAAACATTAATAAGATAATATACAGCATTATGTAGACATTGTAGACAAATACCACTTTTAAATGATTAAGGATATTTGTTTAATTTTCATAGATTATTTTATTCAAACTTACTTTTGTAAATAAACATTCTTGGTCCAGTGCTTCTAAAAAAAACTTTTTTATTTGCTCCGGAGTTAGAATTTTTGATTTTTCAAACAACGCAACGCAATTTATGGTAACTTGGAATCTCAATGTTGCCTTTCATCCGTAAATTGTTCTTAACATATTGTCTTTGGACGAGGGCTTGTTTTTACTCGATATTTCTATAAGTATTTCTTTCATATAAGCAGGGATTAAACTTTCTGATACATTTTTAATTCAGTTTACCATAGTGCAATCCAAGAATTTTTATAACAAAATTCATATTCACTTTTTGATATTTGAGGTAATAATGTGTTATACGTCTCCTTTGCGGCTATGCCAATATCTGGTGGAGTATTATTTATTGAATCATCAGTGCAATCGCTCATTTTTTTACTAATATTTTTCTTGGAAATATTTTGACAATTTATTTTGACGTTAATTTGAAAGTAAAAAAAGAAGAGTTAACGAGTACTAAACGCAAATGCTGATTGGTGGAAATCATATACATTCTAGGATGTATACGAAATCATATTCGTTTAGTTAACCGAAATGGCCTACATTTCCATTCTGTAAATTGTGCAGAAAATGGATAATATATAAGAAAAAAATATTATTTCATCTGTTTGTTCTACAGAAATTTTATTTTAGCAGCAAGCTTTATTTTCTATTCATCTTCGCGTATGAAATTCAGTTACTTCCCGTTTCTCAATTGTCTGGTTGATCTCGTAAGACCTGATTTTAACAGATTTCCTTTGAGGATAAAATAACTTCAGAGTTAGACTTGAACTACAAAGAAAAAATATATATATTTTTTATATAACATCAAATAACTAAAATAAGCCAGAGATCAAGCTTTTCACAAAAATAATTTTCTTTGACAGGTAAAAAAAAGGTTTAGATTGTGAAGCGCGAAAGATTTTAGGCAGATTATTTTGAAAAATTATATTAAGTTCATTCAATACATAAATATTTCATAATTCCATAAAACCATTTATCGAGAACTTTTTTAAATTACTAAACTTCCTCTGCTTAGGCCGTAAATGTTTTTGAAAAAGCAAATTATATTCATGTTCTGCGAAAAAAAAATGTGAAGCATTAGGTACAAGGTTTTTTATGGGAACTCCCGTTACAAATTTTATGAAATACCACTCAAAAGTCACCGCTCCTTTACGAGGATTGTCTCAGAAGTACCTGGTAGCTGCTAATACCACTGTATTAGAAAGTACACAATCTATGTTTCAAGTTTGAAGATGCCACGTTGTTTGGTATTTGTTTGACAGTGAACGTTTTCAGTGAATTTATAAACATGGAAAACATTGGTTATTGATATAATACATTTCTTTAAAAGGCATCAGCCCAACCAATAAAAAAGCTGGACTAGATTCTACTTTGGGTGAGACTACTTCTTCGCTATCAACACTAAAATATTGGGTAGAAGAGCTAAACGAGGCCGTATAACCTGCGAAGACCAGCATCGCAGTGGTTGACCAAATAAGCTGACGACTCCTGAAATGTTGAAGAAACTCTTGAAGACTGTCAACTTAAAGTTGTGCGATCTAGGAGACATAGTAGCAAAAAGTGCGGTACATTGCATATTAACTGAAAATTTGGACATGAGAGAGCTGTGCGCCAGATGGAATTGAATGGAACAAAAACAGCGTCGTATTTGGAGAGCGGAAAACTGGCTCCAAAGAAGGCGAATACTATCAACAGCGAGTATTATGCGAACTTATTGCAACATTTGAGCGAAGACTTCAAGCAGAAACGGTGGCATTTGACTAAAAAGAAATTGTTGTTTTATCAAGACAATACACCAGTTTACTCATCCGTTATTGCAATGGCCAAAATTAATGCATTAAAGTTTGAATTACTCCTTCATGCCAGATTTAGTCTCTTCAGATTATTTCCTGTTCCCATATTTGAAAAAATGGTTCAGTGGTTAAAGATTTTCCAACAATAAAGGGGAGATGTAAGTTAATAGTTATTTCGAGGAACTTGATTCTTATTATAAAAAGTGTATCGATCTTATTGAATATCACAATGAATATTTATGCATATAGAAAAATGTCGTAAATAACAAATAATCTTACTAGATTTAATAGTTCCATTTCATGACAAAATGTTACTTATATAACAACTTTCAAAAACCCTTCAAATTACTATAATTAATCTCAGAATACCTTTTATATTTCCGACATTTACAATCATTAAAACGAAAGGATCTCAAAATTTGCTACTGCAAGTTATCATTTATCATTCCTAATGAAGTGATTTCACTGTTGGTTCTTATTTTGTAACATAAATTTAGACACGAATCTATCGCCATAAGTATACAATTTAGATTTTTTGAATGATAAATGATACCTTATTCATAAATATATAAAAAATATGTGTTTTATGGAAAGTGATTAATTGAGAAGTAACAATTTCTGAACTATTAATTCAAGATGACAATTTAAGTTTAGTGTGAATCATACAGTCCCACAACTGGCTACATAAAACAGCATCGATAAGGCACACACTTTTGAACTTGGAAACGGCACTGAAAATCATCCCAAAAACCTCACGTGGTACACGCGTTAAATTTTTTCACTTCACTTTTGGGTCTTAACTAAGAGGGGTGTAATAATGCCAAAAGTTTTACAGGTGGGAAAACCTCCGAAAAAAGCTGCGAAAACTTTTCGCTTTCGGCTCCGATGAAAATTATTTTCGTTGGATTCATTGAAACTATCGGCTATTGAAATTGAAATGAAAAACTATTGAAACATTTTAGGCTGTTTCGCGCCGCCACCGCCAACTTCACGGCCGCGAAAATGGGCTTCTAACTTTTTTTTATATATTCATTTACAGTGATGATTATTAACCGATTTTCATGAACTTTTTTAAAAAGTCTGAGAACAGTTGTATCTTACGAAAAGTCCTTCAGTAATGTTTATCGGCTCATGGTGCCCCAAGGAACTTTAAAGAACGTCGGGATAAGATAATGCTTCCTTCTCGGAAATGCGTTGACGTGTTCGCTCATTTTACGCGCCCATTTCATTTTCAATTCATTACGACATTTTTTGCACGCAGCATAATAATAAAAGGATTCGATCTAATAATAGGACATAATTTTCCCTTCAATCATCGCAATCATCCCTCTTCTCTTCCAGATCATCTTCGCTTTCGATAGTGTCGCTCTCTGCGCGTTATTGACTATTTTCGCTTCTCATCATTTCCGGCAATTTCGGTCGCTTTGCCGAGGGTTTCCCGACCTGCAAAACTTCTGCCGCTATTACACCGCTACAGTTGAGAGTCCGGTCTCGCGTTCCACAAAATTTCACTCATCTACCATATAGGGTTTTTTGGAAGAATTTTCCGTTACTTTCGGCGAGGTTTTTCCGACCTCCAAAACTTCTGGCATTATTACAGCGTTGTTATTTGAGGTTCGGACCCCACGAACCAAGAGTTTTCACTCGTGTACCATATGAGGTTTTCCAGCCCATTTTTTCGACCGGGAAAACCGATCTGGACTGTGTGCCAGAAATGCCGTTTGGTGATGTACTAATTATGGGCCCCCCGTTTAAAGCTCAAACGTCGTGCACCGACAGATACGACGATATTTAAAGTTGATATTCAATTTTTCGGATTCCAATAATATATCATTCAAGATTATTATTATACTTTATCCACGACTACTAATTAGTTTTGTTAAATTTTTTTTGTAGGAAAATTTTGTTACATCGTTAGAAATACCATTATTGTATTCTAGCAAATATTTTATACAATATATCATAATAATTAACACAAAAATCTCTATATTCAGGTTAAAAATATTACGTATCTAATCTTATGGATGGTGGTATTCATTTATAGTTGTTAATTGTATTATTTGACCAATTGGTAAAGTTAATCGCAAAGATAGAATTAACATCAAAACTAATGTTATGGTCGAAACGTTTGATTTATACATTAATTCGTTTGGTTTACTTCTGGTTGAAGATGATATTTTGTTAGCCGTATTGGTTTTATTTTTGACAGAGTCGTCTGTGTACCCTGCAACGGTGGTAGACTGCCATCCATCGTGTCTTTTGAGCAGTGATATATTTTACTATTTTGAAAATTTGTTTATTCCAGTTCCTTTGAGTTGTACAATCACCATTTTGGTAATTTGAAAATAATGTGTTACTGGCTACTTGACTTGGTCGAAGATTTATGCATTTTTTTGTAAAATTTATTCGTAATAGTGAATTTTCGGCAAATTTTTTCTTGGTATTTGGCACATTAACCAAAAAAGCTAATCCAAGATCTTGTGAATGAGTTTTTTTTCATTTATTTACAGATATTACTCTTACCTTTGCTGCTAGGTATCTATCATCAGATGATTAACTAAATCATCATCAAAAAGTTAATGATATCTTCGCTACAAAAAGTATCCGCTTCTTTAGAATGAAATTTTACAAATGTTTACCTTGATGTAAGGAGATTGAATTTCTAATTACTGAATAATAGGTCCATAGCGTTAAAGATTGGTATTTTGCCGATAATACACTAACGTATACTTACAAAGTCGATGTGGCTTTCTTTCCCTTTTATCAGTTCAAAAAGATTCAAAGGCCATATTATAAAATATTCCTGACTTTTCGGGCAAGCTCAACAGCCTCTTTGATAATGCTGAAAGTTAAAAGTCAAAATTATTTTGTTTCAAAGCTATTTAGATTTCTAAACTGTTGCGAAAAACATAATATGCTAAAAAAGATGATATGCTAAAAAACATATACAGTGCAACCTCAATATAACGTTCCTCAATATAACGACTTCCTCGATTTAACAAATTCTTAGTAATCCCCTTGAATGGTCCATAAGAGTCAATGTAAAATATACCTTTACATTACGAACATTTTTAGCGAACAACCTCTTTATAACGAATTTTAAACTATCAAGAAAAAGTATAAATACCTCTAATTAACGAATTTTGTCAACCCAAAACCTTTATATAAAGTTACCTACCTAATTGTTTTTAAATAAAAAATACATACAGTAATTTGATAAAAATGTGTTATCATTTATTAGTAGTTGTTTTCTATAACAAGATAAGTACGTAATGTTGAGGTGAATAAAACTATTTTTACCTCTTTATAACGAATTTTAGACCAACCTAACCTCAACATAACAAGCCTCAGTTCAACGAATTACTTGATATAACGAATATTTACTTGTTCCCTTCCGATTTGTTATATCGAGGTTGCACTGTACATGACATGTATTTTCGGAGTTGCTGATGGCTCAGTGAATATGCAAGGGGTCTTCCAACTCCAATGTCCTGGGTCAAATCTGGTCTGGAAAACTTCACTTTGAGGCATTTGGATTACATGATAGAATTTCAAAACCCGATTTTTGTATCAATACAGTTTAATATTACTAAATCAAAAAAGTATCTGACAGCAGTGATTAAAAATTCATTAATCACTGCCGTGATAACAAAGGTATTATTCAGACGTATAGTGGGTACATTATACAATAGTTATGGATAAATATCTTCTGTTATGGTATTCATTGTATCGTCTTAAGTTTCAGATTTGAAACAATCTTGTTTGATTCGTATAGTAGTTTTTTATAAATGAATTATAATAACAATTCGATAAACGGAAACTTTATTTGATAGATAGAGGTCACCACAGATTTCCTTATTTTTCCTTTGTAGAATCATTTTATGAACGAGAAATGTCAAATTTTGAGATTATTCTCTCCAAAACTAGGAATGTAATATCAGTATACCGAAAACCGGGATACCGTTCAAATTTTCGCCGGTATTAATAGCGGTATTCACCTTAACAATACCGGTATTTTTTGTGTTGGAACATTAGCGCTAGTTGATACAATTTACACAGAAGCTTGATCTGGGGAATCTCCCATTTACTTAGAATCAAATGAGATCCCGTCCACTGTAGCTAAAGGCTGTTAGATCAGTGCAGAGTGTTTTTTCAGTACGTACAAATTGAAAGTGAAAGTGGTTGTTAGTTTTCTGCTTTTGCAATAATTAATATATGTAAGTAAATTTAATAGTCCTAGAGTTTAAGATCCACGAAATATGTGTATCCTAGATAAGATTAAATAAATATTTGTTTTGTAAATTGAGCTACTATCTACTTGCACAGGTGAACGATATTAGTGTTAACTTTGATTGTAAATTTATTTACCATATCCAGTAAATATTATATACACAAACGTCAGTACTATTAAATATGCCGCAGATAAATAAATTTCCTATTAATAAAACTTATTTTTCGTGCAATTGCATGTGAAGTCAGTATTTCGCGTTCTTAGCACAGTCCGCGAAATCTAATTTCGCGGCCGTTACCCATAGTAAGGGCCGCGAAACCAAGCGTCACTTCCAAATTTGACATTTCCAAAATACTATAAAGTAAATAATTATTTTTTATTGAATACCAAAAAATACATAATACTTATATTATTTAGGATGAATATTAACAATAATTGTACAGTTTGTATTATTACTTATATTTACCCCAGAAGTTGAAGCAACTACATCTAGTGTTTCTGAATAATAGTTATTGCCTACATTCGAACCAGATACTATATCGCCAGAAATTGAGTCGGAAATTTGCTTCTTATTTTCGTTAGAGTCTTTTAAATATCCTTTCTCTACTGTCGTGGACTGTCATCCACCGTGAAGTTTAAGAATTGACATATCAGCCCCAGTATTGGCAAGCAGCGTGCCAGAACTTCTTCGAAAACAGTGACCCGTGTATGTTTCAGGATTTGGTAATCTGAGATACTCTTCATATGGGGCGTGGATCCTAGGAAAAACGAAATAAAAATTTATTTGAAATAAACAGTGCGAAAAAATGATATTTTTTGTGTGCGGTCCGTGAGCCCATTCTAGGCTCGAGGAAAAGATTACTACTAAAACGTTCCCCCTCACACAAAGAATATCATTTTTTGTACTTCTTATTCGAAATAAATCTTGCCTTTATATTTCTTTGAAGTTACACCTACTTGTAGTATGGAAAAAACAAAATTTTGTTCACTTCTTTATCCTTTGAATTTATGCTTTTATGTAGACTGTATAAAAATGGACAGAGTTTTTAAGGATTCTATATGAGATCAAATATAATGCTTTTGGGTGAGATCATATTTACTTATCTGCTATGTTGATTTTGTGTTGAAATATTTAGAATCATGTGTGATTCATTTATACCTGAGCTCTTTCTCAAGGGTTGGTAAGACTAGTTTGATTTATGACCGATCCAAATTTTGGATAATCCTCACAACAGCATATTTTTCCCTTGGGCCCTGGAGAAAATTTCATTATAATACGCCGAGTGGTCAATAGGACCGCTCTTGGCTATGCGGAAAATTCAATTGCGGGCCTATGGACCGCACTGGGGCTTAACGTGTTAAAAACAAATTAGAGAATGTGATTATCAAAGACATGACGAATGTTCCAAACACAAAGAAGCAAAACCAAAGATTAGAAATAGAACATAAACTAAAAAAAGAATTATAATTTATTGAGGAGCATGGTATTAGGGGTGCATCTAAAGCTTGCTTATGAATACTTGTTAACATCACCACCAACAAGTGTGGAGGCTGCATAATACAAAAATAAGATCGAGGTTAGACGGCTATACGTTGTTTGGAATCATTTCAATCGTCTCAATTTGCATGAAAAATAATAATCACTTGTACTAATTATGTGTGATATATATTGAAAAAGTTGGATTCAATTTTGTTAAATTATTCTTAAAAATAAATGTTTTGTTGCTTAGTTGTGTTTAACATATATTTGTACTACACCTAAATAATAATATAGAAAGTTTCATTTTTGCTTACATTTTTCAAAATAATACTAATACCAGTATTTTACCGGTATTACCGGTAAAATAGTAAGGTTCTAAAAGCGAAAATACCAAAATATGGGTATCGAAAATTATTAACGGTATTGCATTCCTTATCCAAAACTGTGTTTCTTAGAATTGATTATTTCAAAATGATGACATTGGTCATATTGCAAATAAATTTAACTTCATATTTATTAAAACGAAAAAAACTGATTTCAAAATTTGTAATTAATAAATAATGCCGTCGTTTTGTTCGATACTCGCAATAGGATGTTCTAAAAGAGCGAAAACAGATCAAGTGTGATTTTTTCTAATCCTTGCTATATTGAAAAATCGTAGAGAAAAATGTATGCCATAAGGTATATACTCTTAAATTGATCTCTGGTCATTTCCTCAATTCTCTCCAAGTTAACACCGTTATATGACATTGTGATTATCATCCATCTTATGTTTCAACCAGACTCTTTGATATTCTAGCAATCAGATTCTAGAAACAGATTCTAGCAATGGCTGGTGTTACAAATTCTTAAAAGTTGTTAATTAGTCCTCCAACTTCTGCGTTTGGTATTTATGGTGTTAGTACACCGAGATAGAGTTTGCTTTTTTTGACCTTTTCCATATCACTTACTTTTACCATGATACATGAAGTAACAAAACAAATCAACCAAAGTGTGTCCCTTAAGGCACATGTGAATGAGAGAACGAAATGGAAATCATAACTTGTACAAATCATCATGGAGCATTAAACTTTCAATAAAATTCACGTACTGTGTATTTTTTACAAATATAGCAACATTATTTACTAAAATAATCAGTCCCACTGCAATCTATTTTTGTCATCAATTCAATGGAATAGGGAAACGACGAATTGAGCGATGGATTAAAATTCTGAGAGCTTTATAGGGTAACTGAAGACAAGGCTGGAGGATGTGAAAAATATATATTTAGGGCCGAATATAACATTCAAGATCTCAAAGATGGATATGGTTGAGACATGTAAAACGCTTGGAGAAATATAGTGTAGGTACCATAATCAAAGCTTTAGAAAAATGAGGGGGATGAGCAGTAGGAAGACATATTAAAAGAAGAAAATAAATTACAGTAATTAGCTTTAGTTGGATGTATACAGGAACATTGAATTGAATGAAAAATAAAAATACACTGTAGTATTTTATGACTAGAAGATTGCTTTGGAGATATCTCAATTGAATTAAAAATTTAATTCAATAAACCTGGAGTCAAAAGAGTGTTATATCCAGAGGTATTTGGAGTATTTATCTAAAATTTTTCACTGATTTTTGTAGTGCCACCAACGAATCAGACGAATAATAAACGTGCTTTTCAGTGTTGAATTAAATACTTTGCAATTATTTTGATAATTAGGAACAATTAATTTGGCATTCCTGAACCCGTTGGTGATATTAATATTGAACTAATTATTGCTACCACTACATCGGCACTTATAGTCACACTATCTGAATGAATTATTCGCATTTGTTTAAAACGAGCATGTTAATTGAATACAATTTCACAACCAGGGAAAAATGCAATTCTTCTAATTACACCCTTCACAGTAGAATTGAGAAAATTTTTATATTTTTTACACCTTGACTCCACATATTTGGAACATTCTGAAATTTCTAATTCATTGTTTTTTACATTTATATTCTGTATCTAGATGTATGATGTTTTCTGCTTAATTTAAGTTTCCATTTGAGATAGGTCACAGTTTAATATATAAACAATTGTTATCCCTTTTCACATTTTATTTTATTGGTTCATAACATTTGGTGGGATACATGTAAACACACAACCAATTTTTATTTTAAAATCTACTTTTTACTGCTAGTGATACGAGTTTTCGTTTCCTCACTTTCATTGAATATTTCAGAATGTTCTGTCTATTTATGCATATTTTTTACGTTCTTCATCGATTGAGAGACACTATTTGAGTATAAATAAAAACCATAGAATATCAATGAATTTAATTTAATAATTCTTCAGCACGAGGAACAATTTTCTATTCATTTCGAGGCAGCTTTAAGTTGAGAATGATACCTGGAATTTTGATAAATAATTTCTCTTTTCAACCATTTTCTGCGATGTTCATTTCCACTAGCTTGAAGAAACAATTTAAGAATGTAACTGTATTTAATTAAGTTGTGATATTTATGCTGTCATTAACATTCCTTAATCTAGTTTCTTGATGAATTGAAACTGAAAATGAGAGACAGGAATAATAATTAATTTAATAAACGAAGCAATTGATTCGAAAATGACAGACGGAAGAGAAAGAATTGCTTATATGTCATAACTTTAACAATCATATTTTCAATTTATTTCAATTATTATATTGTTAACATATTTTGTTGGTTATATACTTATGGCCAACGGTGTACCTGATATTAATCCATAGTGCTTGTTTTTTCCTAATTTCCTATCAGAATGGAATGTCTAGAATTCTATGAAGTTAACAAACAAATAAATAAATAGGCCTTTCTAAAATAATATAAAAAAAACCATTGTAAACAAATTGCCGCTGTGATAAAAACAAATAAGTTCCGCTTTCGCCAAATTTTAGACTTCCATTATAACCGAACAGAACCGACTTCACGGTCCATGTCGTGGACAAGTTTATAACATTATCCCCTCCTTAGAAGGAAGTTCCTCCCCTCCTGGAGCTCATGTATAGCCGGGCTGAATGTTTACATCAGTAACTGGACCCATTCCTGCACTTTCCGGTCATTTGAAAAAAAAACAGTGCACCGTCTTCCTTAGGTATTGTTGAGGGGGTAGATACCTGCAAATTATTATGTGAACCACGGTATCATGGAATATCACCTCTACCATACTCCTGACGACTCGCCAATCCAACTGGCTACTCGCTATTTTGGTCATAGCCAGTTTCTTCACGTTGGCTTCCAACACATGGTTGCGGACGCTTAGAAGTATTTTCCACACAGAAGACGGTTGCCAACCCTCGTGGGTTCTTGATACGGGCAGAGATGTTATAGGTTAGAGATTAATTTTCGAACAGAACGAACAAATTTCGTTGTTGTTCTGTACTAACTCCATATCTAGCTTTGCCGGTACTTCAATACACATCCATAAATTCTTCGAAGGCAGGGTCAGGCTCTTCTCGGAAATAGTTCACTCATTACACAAAAATCAAATTAATTTGTGAGCTGTGTCTAACTAGATTTTCTAGTAGATCGATAGGGTTATGTTTCAATTACACTAATGAACCTCTTTTTAAATTAGAAAATATAACTCTAACTCTAACTATAGGAAGGCGAGAGCTTGTGTTCAACAACGTATATAAGCTGCAATTTGCAATAAGACATATTTACAGCACGATTAAGTAAACATTACATATTAAATAATGTTTTCTTTCAGAACTTTCTTTGCATTCGGTACCTATTGGAAACAACTTCTATTTTTTCATTTGTTTTCTCTTGTGTTTCTTCAATAATTAGAAATACTGGAATTGGATTATATGCGCCCGGTTCCCATGAAAAACAATTCCAGGATTAGAGTACAGATTATGAAGTATGTGCTACACTTATAACGAAGAAGGTTATATCTATTTATCTCCTAGATTAGTGATGTGTTCTCTCGTATTATACCCAGAATAACTTAAACGCCTCGGAGGAAGCGCATTTGAACAATACGAGTTTAGTTCCCTTTCCAACTTTAAATATTGGACATTGAGCATCTTACGTGATGCCCATCGAGTTGAAGTGTTTTGCCAGTAGCCTGTACTCAACCTGAGGATTGGGTGATTTCTTTCGAGTTACATGAGACTATATCCCAGAACCTTGGACCCAGCACTTGAGTAGAACGTTGTCTTCACCTCTTCTGTCAATTGGATTTTCGATTTAACCATCAGATATGGAACTTGAGGAAATTTGTGTGATCTTCATGACAGTACCATTCTCTATTTCACCTTCCTCTTTATTTTATTGGATACCAGAATTTCCAGGAATTCACATAAGTTTAACATAGTTGATTCTACAGTTTCATTTTAAACATATAAAATATTGTCCTATTTGGCAGGAAGTGTTGCTTTTTATTCTACTAAATTATATTAATTGAATGTTTTTGATAGAAACAGGCATATAATAGGCAAAATATTTAGAACTGGTACCAACCAGTCATTTGACTCTAGCGTACTAATCTTATTACAAGCTGAAACGTTTTCACTTATACGATTTCGTAAGCCTTTAAAAATGATTTCAGGATTAAACGTTAAGTTAACTGCTACGCTGAACAACAACAGTTTTGGTAGAAGAATAATTCTGTTTTTTAAAAATAAAATTCGTCGTATTTTTGATAATAAATTTTATTTAATATGGTTTACAGCAACTTGCACCGAAAGTAAACTCAGTTCAAGTCGATAGAAACCTCTGTTAACCACCGAAATTGGAGGATTTATATTTTAATTGACAGTTTCTGCAGAAATCCTAACTGAAAAAAGTGAAACATTTCCAGAACATGAGCAACTTGACATTTTTAAGTGATTTCGCCTTTTAAAATCCACGGTTATGCATATTCTTATTATGCATATTTCGTAATGATGATGTTCTACCTGCTGCACCACAAACTACCATTATTGTTTTTATGTAACATAAATCATTTTGGAGTCACCATCCCTATGCACATTTCATATCTGTATTCATTTATTCTGCATGTATTGTTAACTGTCTGTGAGGTGAGTTTAGTTTATTTCATAAATAAATTCCCGTGTGAAAAATGTTGACTTAACTTTAGGTGCAGTCGAGAATAAGCGTTCTGCACTTCCAAATTCAAGAGACTAGCGACCTTGGTCCTTGATCCAAGTAATGAAGCATTAAATAAAAGTAAATATGCAATAGGCTATCATTTTTGGTTTGGGCGGTTCAAGTAATTCAGTGGTTAAAGCGAAACGGTGCAAGTGGCCATTAGAATTCAATATACTTCACCCAAACAGAAGTAAATTTCTGTATTTAAAATTCTGTAAATCAATAAGGAATATTAATATTCAGAAATTATGACATTAATGAGACACCCTTATCAGGTTACTTTTCGATTTTCACTTTGTTTCTACTTTTTTATTTATCCTCGAGCAAAGTTTTCACCTCAGTAAGAAATCTATTTTCTCTTATCGAGCTTTATTCAGTTTTTTTTCAACGTTATTACCATTGTAAAAATGAGAAAACCGACAATGACAAATATTTTTTAGAGAAAATTTCCAATAATTTACGAGTATATGAATAATTTATATAGAGAATCTACTGAATTTCTAGCACGGTTCTAAAAAATAAATAATTTTTTTTCTTATCTTATCTTATTAGTATTTTTGTTTCAGGCAATTGAAAGCCGAACTACAAAATCTAAGACGAAAAGGCGCATTGAGACCATCAACCGATTTGGATACCACAGGGCCGGACCAGGACCCGGACCGATATTGTAGGCGATGCAGGGTCAAACTAGGGAGAGTCATCAACAGAGGAGCTTACTGCAGGGCTTGTCGCTTAAAAGTCTGTAAAGCATGTAGAGAATATTCACTTCGAACTACCGACTGGGTGTGCACAGTCTGCAAGAAACAAATGTAAGTAATTAACCAATATATTTCATCTACACTATTGAGTTTTCAATTTATTGATACAACTTTAGGGTTTGCGAGTGATGTTTTTCCTAGTAGGAGGTTCTTGGTATGAGCTACATTGAACAGGTGGATTTCTAACAGTATTTTTAAACTCGATGTTGATTAGTTATTTTTCTATTCTACGAGGACATTGTTGAATCTACCCCATACTAGAAAATTATCGATCCAGCTTGAATCAACTTTGTCTCTAGAATATTTGAGGGAGAACGAGCAAGTTCGGTCCGGTTCCCAGTAGCTTCATCTGTCATTAGTAGCGGAGCAGATTTTATTTGTATGTTATCGTTATTAGAAGTATCACACTTTTTATTTGAGTGTAATTTATATATTTAAAAGTAAGGTCCCGTGGGAATATTGTACTAATTACAATTTATGTCACAATACTTCAGAATTCCATATGTATTAGGTTATTCAAACTTTTTATTTGTGTTTGGCTGTTGAAATTTGTATTATTGTGTTAATATGCGACAAAGGTTAAAAAAAAATACAAGAATATAATTTCAATTAATTATCATTTGTTTGTGTCTCTATGATTTGTTCTACGAAATTTATGGGAATAATTATTCCAAGGTGATTAAATCATATGAGAATTTCGTCGAAGATATTCATAATGAAATAGTTCAGAGATAAATTACTGTTAATGACGATCACTAGGGACTTGATTTACTGTAATTAATTACGCGAAAACATGATCACGGCAAACATATTGCTAAATGATAGATAGGTGTTATGTAGATACGTTTCGGTTAAAACTAGTTCGGGCTCTGATTTTCATAGATTTTCATAAAAGTCCTAAATAACAATAATTTTCTCATTAACACAATCATGAGGTTATGATACGAGTGAATAAGTCCAGTATAAGGTAATATATGTTTACATATCTATTTGTATAATATAAGCACTACAGCTTCTGCAAGTTCCGACTTGTCGTGTACATTAAGGCCGCTTGACCTGATACAAGACAACGTACAATGCAATGCAAGACGCAATATTTAATGGTCAAAAGCGTGAGCAGATGAAATTCAGCTAATTGTTTCATGCAAGATCTCGCACTTGCAACATATTGCTTTGATGCCATTTTTATTCCGTGCAAACTGCAATTTTAGGTAGAAATGAGTTTCTGATGTGCTGATATTACGTCTATATTTCTTAGTTATCTCTTGTTTTATTTTCCTTTGGCGTGTTTCAAATTTTTTTGTATCCATTCTCAATTAATTGTATGTTTTTTTGTTTAATTCTATAGCTAAACTCATGTTTCCCCTTGTTCTATCTAGCCAGGGCCTGGACCACCATCGCTTGGGTACTCCAAGACATCAGACTCCAAAAGCAAGGTAGCAGCCGTTATACTTGCACAAAATAGGAAATTATTTACTTTACTTATGGAATTTTGAATTATGAATTATGGCAACCATGATGCAATGCAATGCAAGCAAAGTCTAATATTCGTTTGTGCAATATATTGATCTTACAATAAATTGCACGTTGTCTTACATCATGTCATGTAGCCTTTAGTAGAAGTGTCATGCAATTAATTTTCGAAAACTTTAAAAATAGGTGAATAAAAAGAATGGTTAAAATATGAAACTGTTAAATTCATTCATATTTACCACAATAAACCTGAACTGTGGGATATTAAAAACAAATGTTATGAAGATAAAGTAAAGGAACGTGATATGATATTGCGGGAAAAATTGAAACCACGGTAGAAGTATTAAGCAGACAAATGCATGATTTACGAAATCAGTTTAACACTGAAATTGATAAAACTATAATCAGGGCAGGGTACCTACAGGTGAATTTTATTCTCCAAGTTATTTTAAATCATTGTTGTTTCTACAAAGCGAATCCACAAGTAACTTCTTTTCCTTTATTTTTTGAACCTGTTTATAATAATAACCATAATAGCTGCACATTCGTTTTTTGAAATTCTCATAGTATGAGAACCTAGAGTCACACAAGAAAAATATATTTTAATGTACTATTCATACATTTATTGCAAATTTAGGCAAACTGGGAAAGCAATTTTATGTCAGATACTTGACACTTATGTTTTGATACGAGTGTCAGATGTAAATATACCTTAACAGATAGGGCACCCTGTTTTTATCAACAGGTATTTGCCAATTGACCTTTCTCTCCTCTCCTTTTAGTAGATACAGGTATAATGGCTTACTGAGTTTTGACATGGAACGAGAAATCTCGATCAGTTAAACGATCAGTTGAGGTCGTTAATCCGAAACAATTGAAAAAATTCACGATATGGCGATGACTGATGATAAATAGAAAGTGCTAGGGACTGTGGAAGCCAAAGGCATTCGATACGTCCCATTAATTCCTATTTTGAATCATCACTTGGATATGATAACGCTTACTGCAAGATAGGTACCGCGTTTGCTCACAACTGATCTCAAACGAGTGTGAAAAAAAAACTTTTTTTTTTGGTGTTCGGCTCTACGGTGCCATTTCGTAACCGTGGACCAAACAGTAGTCGAAACAATAGATTCAAGAAGGCCGAGGAGGATTTGTAAATCCACGTTGACTATCTCCAAAAAACTATAAAAGTCAATAACGAATATTATACCTCTCATTGCGTTGACTTGGTGAGGATTTGAATGAAGAAATGACGATGATGCAGACAGGTGGTGTTTTCATTGCAAAAATATATGAATTAGGCTACAAATTTTTCCTTTTATTTAAAGTTATTCATTACTAATTTAAGATGTGTTCTAACGGAAAGAGATACGATCTCAAAGATAAAATAATACATAATAAAATAAAACCCCTCCGAAAAATAATTTATACATCATAGTTTATGATAATTTTATGATACATGATGTCATCATTAGGTAAAGAAGACATGCGAAGTTAAACTATTATGTATAAACTATTTTTCTTTTTCTGCAACTTCAAAGTTGAAAAACTATGTGAAGGGATGATTTCCGATCCCTATATGTATATACATATATATATATATAAAATTTTTCAGCATAATTTTCTCTATAACATACTAAAATTTTAACCCAATCTAGATAATTACCATAATCTTATTATAACGTTTTTCGTATTTATTTACACTCTTTCTATTCGTGGGGTGAATCAATAAACTTTGTGTCTTACGTTATTAATTTATTTACACACTATACAATACACTAGTAAAACTAACTAATTGCGTTTACAAAAATAATTTATAATAAAATTCTGCAATGTTCTAGAAACAAAAGAAATAAATGAATAGACTTTCCTAGAAATTGTTTAGAAGAAATACTATAAATAAACCACCTGCTACTAAAAAACTTATATACAAATAAACATCAAACTAATTGCGCCACTTATAAAAATGTTGAAGACTCGAAAAGTGCTATAGCAACATTATATATAGCATTGATGAAATTTTTGAGAAAGATATAAGAGTAATACAAATATATAGTGAACTAAACTGTGAAGTCTCCATAAAAACTGTCTTAAAAAGTTGACATGACCCGCCCTCGCATATCGGATTATAAATATTACAGGTATAATGTAGATTTAATGCATAAATATATGGAATATTTCACGCTTCGTATCCGTTTTTAAGCTCTTATTTAGTCCTTCAAAATCGCCGATGATTAAAGTATATGTTTTTAGAATGAGATTTGGTAGGACAATGGTAAAATATTTAAGGAGAACAATGAGATGCAGTAAGCATCTAACAAATACCAAATTTATATCTATTACTCATAATATATACCGTAACTATTCATGAGTAGAAACAGTTAATAATTATTATGACATAAATAATTATTTTAATATGTTAATTTGTAAATATCTCTTAGCAATGTGTCACTTTACCTTACAGGCTTGATACATACATATTAATAAATCCAATTTCCATGTCATTGAAATATTTTCTTGTTTACGGATGAAATCGAGTGATTAGATGCTACAACTAGTAGTTTATGAGTGTAAGTTTTCATTTAAAATAACACCAGGAATTCATAAACATATATTATATATTTAGTGTCAAATATAAAAGTATTCCTGATGAGTGATTAGAGTTTGGAAAGCATTTAAGGTGTTTGAGTACCTTTAATGAAAATTGTGTAGCGAAATTGCGGATTCAGTTACAAACAAACCAATAACGAAATTAAAGATAGGATGTAGAAATAATTAATTTTATAAAGATTCAAGTTCGACTACAAGTTTATTTCATAACTTCATACTTAATTAATTTGATAAAGTTATTTAATTCCCTTTATAACTTCAATAAATCGTCAGCACCATCCGTGAACCTGTTTCATTAAGAATTTTTCTGACGGTACTTTTGATTGATAATAGGTAACAATATTTTACAGTACATCTGTTGTCGAGAAATTTTATTTATGCTAACTATATATTATTTAATTATATTTTCAAAAATATTAGAAAATGTTATCTAGTTTCAGTGATGTACGTATGAAACAGACAAACTTTACTACAAAAATTATTATTAAAATCATTGAGTTCCAAAGAACTTCGTTTTAATCCTCTTCTCTTGTGTCTACACTTCGGAAAATGACCAACAATCCCAAAAACGCTGTTACTTCTAACACGTGTAAGTCCTGATGGTCTTCGTTCATATCTCCTAGATTTTTCGGAAAGTCCATCTGACTATGGAGTTGTATGCTAATATATTGAATTTAGCAAAATATCGTTCACAAGTTTAATATAATTTTCAGATTTTTCATTTCATTAGGTTCTGAAATATACAATTTCTAAATTATATATAGCATATAAATAATATCTTTCGTAAGTTATCCAATTTGGTGGCCAACTAAAATACCGTCTTTAATTTTTTCCATAATGCGATGAGGAAATTTTTGGAAAATGTAAAAGAAGCAGTTCCCATCTGTATTTAGTGATTTGATAAACTGTTTCGTGATACCCAGTTTTATATATAATGGTAGTAGGATAATTTTGATGAGCTACTAATGTATTCTGCACTATATTATCCAGGCTCCATATTTTATCTCTAGTAAAAGTTTCTTCTTATGCAATGCTCTTGATTAGCTGACCAGAATTTTTTAATCGACACAAACTTGTCATTTATGGATATAATAATTGAAGGAGCTTCTAATAAAATTGTTCATTCATCGTGATAATAATCAGATTACAATGATAGGGAAACCTTCCAGGTTTTTTTGAAACAAATATTTTATCTATCTTTGGCTGGATCATTTTTTTGATTATGAATATAAATGCATGTTTGTCTCTCTTATGTTAAGAATTACAGAGTTTTAAATTATAAAAGTTATCTGGCAAGCTCAGTACTGAGTTGTCAAGCAATAGGCTATATCAACATTCCATTCCTTTAGTAACTATATAACAGTCGTTTGATAAACATACTTTACACAGAAGCTGAAATTTTCGAAATATTGTCACTTAATGTTAATAATAATAACAACATGATACGATATACTTGTATAGTACAAAGAAGCGTTCATTGTCAAGTAAAAAGATATTTTTTCTAATATATATAACAATGTGAGAATTTCTAGAAGTTTTAGAGGAAAGACGATAATAGAAATTAAGACGAAAGAAAAAATTCAAGAGTAATTAGCAGAAAAAATAGACCTAAAAGTCTACAAAAATCATTAATATTTTGTTTGGTGTGATATTGTTTATAATAAAAACACAGAAATTTATAAAAGAGGTAACTCAGGTTTTGGTTTTGGAACGACTGTTCTTTGCTGGAGAATTGGAATGAATAATTTATCAAGATGACGGGTTGTGTCTGCACTGAAATTCTAAAGTTCGAGAAACCTTTAACGGTAAATTTGATTATTGATAACGAAATTGGGATATTAAATTATTACTATTGTTCATTCTATACCACCAATTATTTTTTGTCGTTATTATTTGCGATGTCTAAAGTTGAGTGGCATTTATTGAAAAATATTTTTTTAGAATATATTCACCAAAAATTCGAAACAGATGTGAATATATCCAACTTGGAGCAAGTGTGTAAAGGGAATGCTTGGAATAGAGCAAGGGATTGTCATGAAATTTTTCAAAAAACTTGAAAAAACTGCAACTGAAATTTAAACAAGTATATGGCAATGAATGTTTGTCGTGTCCACGTGTTTTGTGTGGCTTAAACGTTCTCATAAATCAAAAATATCGAAAAAGTGTTCGATCTGACCGTTAGCTAGATAGCGTTAGTATTCGTGGGATTTCTGAATCTATCAGAATTGACAAAGTATTTATGTAGCAAATTTTAGATGACATTTTTAAGAAACTTGAAGTATGTGCAAAACTCGTGCCTTATTCCCACCTCATTCGCCGGATCTTGCACCGTGCGACTTCTACCTCTTTCCTAAGATTAAATCTGCGATAAAACAAGATATGACTCTGTTAAGCTGCGAGAGAAAAAGCGCCCTGCGTCCTGAGAGGACTGATAGAAACAGATCTTCTGCATTATTTAGAACAATGAAAGATTCGCGTGGATCGATGTAGGGATATGGTAGGGGTATATATCAAATGTGATAACAAATAATTATAGCCACATCTCGTATATATTTCATACTGTCAAATAATATAAGAAATATATTTTGAGTTTGATTTCGAGAAATGTTGTGTAGAACATTTTTATTTGACGCTAATTGAAAGTTAAAGGAAAGTCAATTTACGAGGTCTGCCTATTAAATAATGAGACTGTACGCCTAGAGGGCGCCCTAGAGGGATGGGGTAGAAAACGAGTAGTGCGTTGGGTATCTAAATATTTTGTCTATACACGTCCCAAAACACGTTCACGTCACTATTATAGTATTTGTGCAGTAGCTGTTTGAAACGAATGTTTTTTTCTTGTACCGAAAAAATATGTGACGAAAACAGGAGCAACGTATCAATCTCAAATTTCTCGTTAAATCGAAAAAAACTCAGATTGAGTGCTATGAATTATTGCAAGAGGCATATGGGGACAATACTCTATCTCGTGCGCGTGTTTTTCAGTGGTGTAAGCGCTTTAGTGAAGGCCGAGAGAGCATTGAAGATGACCAGTGCCCAAGTCACCCTGTGACTGTTTCAACTCCGGAAACAGTGACCAAAATCAACCAAATTGTGCGTACAGATCTTCGAATGAGCATCCGGATGATTGCCGAGGCTGTAAACGTTGATAAAGAAACGGTTAGACAAATTTTCGACGAGGAATTGAACATGACCAAAGTCTGTGCGAAGTTAATGCCACAAAATTCGAATCCTGACCAAAACCTCTTGCCTCCGCTCAGATTTCCTTGAGAGGTTAGAAAAAGAACTGCTGTAAAAGGGACTCGATTTGAGTCGATGGAAGCGGTAAAGCAAAAAACGAAAAAGCTACTAAAAAACCTCACCAAAGAAGACTTCCAGCACTTCTTCAATCAATGGAAAAACGTATGGAAAGGTGTGTGGCAACGAGAGGGGAGTATATAGTATATGTAGAATAATTTTTATAATAGTCTCGTTATCTAATAGTCAGATCTCGTATAGTAACGAACTTGATTTGACAAAGAATATTTACCCGAAGTTGAATTGATATTTCTCTTCTCATATCTTAGATAGTACAGACTCAGAAAGTATCAAAATATTTAAAGCTACCAACGTCAAAAGGATTTCACACGACTACTCACTATCCTATATGACCTTTAAATAAAATTAAAAGGATCTAAGAGTGTTTTCACTGCTGTTATGACTCAAATATGGTTTTATACTCTTTGAGAAGAATTTAAATAAATTTCAAATCGTATTGGAAGAATAATTTTTTTTATACTTTTCAAAAAAGGTAGATTGATTATTAATTGTTGAAAAAAATAATTCTACAGTAGTCTATTCTCTTTTGAAAATTGAAATGCAAAAATACTAGAAATGCATCAATTGTAATTGACTTTTGAAAAATTAATTCTCCACTTTTTTAGTGGTTTAGTATTAGAAAGTAATAAAACCGACTCATTAATTCAAATCTAAAATAAAAGTATCTGAATTAATACAAGTAATCAGGCTCTTGTTTTACATAATTTTTATATGCTTTATGTCTTGAATAGTTTTGTTTTTCAATAATATGTAGTTTCAATAAAGTTTTTTCGGATTTTATTTTGTGTTCTTTGAACTAATTTCCAAATGACTTTCTTTATACACACTTTCTGTTAATGCAAATCGAAAAAAGATTATTTCCTTATTCGTTTTTTGTTTATTGAAGTTTTGTTATTGACCACCGACGTCTACAAAATTAAACTGAATCAAAGTTAGATTGCGAATTCTTTATTTTGACTATTTCATATCATCTTTTCCAGCATAAAACTCACAATAATTAGGTATTAACTCAATTTGTAAATTCCGAAATTATTTCTACGCTAAATTACAAAATTGGTTCTATTCGTAAATAATTCCTAGAATATTCTTCAATTTATTTTAGTAAGTTAAGTAATGATTTATTATATCTTTTGTTTGTTTGTAGGTCTCAGAAATTGCTTAAAAGTATTTCAGTAATATATTAATTAAACATAGTATGTAAAATATTATTCTGAGTATGCAATTAAAACCATACAAATCCAATTTAAATTTAATTTTTCAAAAATACAGCCTTGCTTTTCAAACCTCAAAGTGCGTGGTTTAAATGGAGTACGTTACATTTCGAACAATTCAATTTTTACTACATGAAACCTTTTCAATATTGACTCGACATTTTAACATGTAATAAATATACCAGAATTAATTACTTAACAATCCAGCTTTTAATACCTACTCGCAAAAACTACGCCTACTACGCACATATTCCATTAATTAATATGTTTACTGATAATTAATTTACGTTATGGTTTTGATTTTTCACTCACTATATACTGATGAAATGAGAACAAATTATATAACTGGCAGAATATAGAAAAAACATGACGTTTCATTTGAGCGAGATGTAATACACAAAAATGGTCCCAGAAGTACTTTGCCTGATCTAGAGATGGTAGTAGTTGCTTAGAAAATACGAGTACCACTGTATTAGGAAGTACACAATCTATACAGCATGTTTCAAATTTTAAGACCCCACGTTGTTTAGTATTTGTTTGGTAGCCATCAATAGTGTATGTTTTCAGTGAATTTGTAAACATGTACATAGAATACTTTTATTTGAAATGCCTTAGCCCAACTATTATAAAACCTGATCAAGATTCTACTCTGGACGAGTTTGCTCTTTCAACTGGCGAAGACCAGTATCGCAATGGTTGACCAAATAAGCTGACAACTCCTGAAATGTTGAAGAAAATTTTTTGTGTTTTCTTTGTTGGGCCAGTTACTAAGAATCTCATTTGCCAGATTTAGTCCCCTCGGATTATTTTTTATTCCAAGAAAAAATGGTTCGTTGGTAAAAGATTCTCCAACAATGAAGAGGTGATCACACTTATTGATCGTCACTTGTAAAAATATATATCTAGTAGGAGATTGGGAGATAAATAAATATATTTTTTTTCCAAAAATATTGTGTTTTCATTGTTTTGCCGGGTACATATGGGACCATTCTCGTAAATCAACAAAATTTGTATGATTTTTGTTCTTATTGTCATCAAACTTTTCGAAAAAAGTTAGTTAACTTTATAGTTTTATTATAAGTGTAGCTCACCCTATATAAAAATTCTTCTTTTTCACTTTATTTCCAAAATTTAGGGAAATACGTGAAAGACAGATTTTATTTAGAAAATGAAATTATCTACAAGAAGTTTATGAGTCGCTTATCTAGTGTTTAGCATAGTTCAAATTATATGAGCGTGTAAATGTAAAAATATTTATTATTTTTTTATTTCTACTACATCCTAAATATTAAACGAAATATGAAATAATAAACTTTTTTGTTTTTTTGTAGAGAAATTAATTTCCTATCAATAACAATGAGACAACTTCGCGTCTATCATATTTGCAATTTATAACGACTGGAATATTTTTGCAATTTTTTGGCTGCATTTTTATAATATGAGGATTAAAATATCTGCTTCAAAGCTAAATGAGGGTCTGTGTAAACACATTAGATAAATGAACAAATTATTATTCACATTCAAAGCATTCATTAGCGTACCAAGAAATGGAGCTTAACAAACAATAAAATGGTTATGGTTTCCTTGACACGTTGGAGGTGTTCTGCCACTATCTTAGAACTGTCCAGTTATTGTCAGCTATCAGAAGACTACTAGAAAAATGTGATGTTTAACTAAATAATTGGAAGATTTATGTTTTTTACTGATAGAGGTTGTTCTGTCATCTCCTTGGAGATACCATCGGGGCTAATCCTCTCGGATGGTGGTTAGAATCTCCATAGTCTTTCAAAAAATAGACCTTAACTATTCCATCACTCAAAAGTGTCTCTTCTACCAGAAGGAACCTTGTTGTGTCTTGACCCACTACTGTCAATAGTTAGTTTTTCGCAAATTCACTGATATACGCCACTTCATATTCGTTTAAGAGGATAATATGATTCAGCACACTCAAACACACCAAACTTCAATAGAAAGTGTATGTTCAAAAGAACAAAGAAGAAGTTAGACGTAATATAAAAATCTACTGGCTAATTAGAAGAAACTCCACAATGAATTTTACTTTATAAAAGATACAAAAGTTTGTATGGACTCATGTTATCCAAATTAGCAATCATCCATAGATTCCAAAACAAACCACTAAAGAATATAATAGATGCACTTTGGCGCATTAATAGTAGTAATCTCCATAGGGACCAAGGAATGAATACTGTTGACTGAATCATCAAGAAATGAGCCAGCAATCATGAAAAGAGTCCATCATAATGTCAATGTGAAGGCAATACAGCTCAATGACAATACTGGGTTTGAAAGAAAAGATCCAGCACTATAAGTTAGTTTGGGGTTTTTAGTGCAAGATCAGAGTTTTCACGTGCACTTTAAACTATAATGCAATCCATGCTACAAAACCTAAAGAACGTTTATGAGTAGTATACGTCATTTTTAAGTTTCAAACTCTATTAGGTTAAGCCAGAAATAAATTGCTCCATGGTCACTGTGAATCAGATTGTAATATACTAAATGCCTTATTATTGTTTAAAATTGTTGAATACTTCAAGTTGTTGAGAATCTTTCAGTTTTTTATCTAACTAAAATACTTTTTTCCGTTCAAATAGTCAACGTGCTCTACAATAAACTGTTAATATTAACCAATTCACGTGATACATCACGAAGCACTTTCTAACCAATAATAATTTACATAATGTAACGATCTATTTTAAATAATTTGCATTCACTCGTTCACTCGATATATCAATTGGCAACTAAATTAATATGATTTTTTAGATGGAAAGTATACGCTTAGATACAATTGTTTATTTTAATATCGGCACGTTTCACGTATATTCGGATTTACATGGATCAACAAAATCATTTAATAAGTTCTGTTCCTATTAAGAACTTTTTTCAGTTCATGATTTTAGCCCAGTTAAATTAGCTAAAAAATAGTAGTACCTTGCTTAAAATTTCCAACCAGCTAAACGTATGTGCTAAAATTTTTATTCAAAGTCAAAAGATGCAAAAATTGGTTTTTGGGTCTAACAATTAGTTTTACAATAAAAATAGAACAGGCTAAAATTGTATATCAGATATCGTCCTTTTTTCTCTAAGATTTTCCGTTTCGAATAGAGCTAAAAGGTTACTTCGAGCAGTATTCTCTATAATATGAAAGACTTTGTTTGTACATACTAATTTGAAATTTTCAAAATTTAACCGCTCATTTTCAAAATAATAAAGATTGTTTATATCTTCAAATATGCCACTAGGACTGTGAAAAATCGACGGCTATCGATTAATTAAATATTTCCTTGAATGATTGCTACCGCAGCTTCTAGATTCTAAAATCACCTTCTTCATCTTCTTTTGCAAGCTTTTGCTAGTTTCGCCTGTCCCGCTGAGTGTAATCAAATCTTGCAAGTTAAATTTGATCCAATCCAAATGCAAAACTATTGTGACATTGAGCTGACGACAATGCAATATTATTGTAACATCCAGCTGATCTGATGATGGGGAAGATGGGCATAGAAACTTCGTAATTAAAAAACGACGCAAACCAATCGAGTTTGGACTCATTTGATTCATCTTGATAAGTACTTTTGTTACTAGATGATAACTAGGGTCTGCTTTGATTCAGTTTTACCTGGATTCAGTTTTACCTGTCCCGCTGTATGTAACCAAATCTTGCAAGTTAAATTTTATCCACATACAACCTCATTGATTCTTTTTGACGAGTACTTTGTTACTATTAGTAACAAGGGTCTGATGATGGGGATTGATGGTCATAGGAACTCCGTAATTAAATGAACGAGCAACCTCAATGAGTTTGGGCTTGTTAAATTCGTCTTGCGAATATCTCGGTTGACGTGGATATCGAACTCCAACAAATTTGGGAATAAAAGCTCGTTTCGTTGGTTATGAATGTGGATTATGTCTGATTGATTGGAAGGATGATCCAATGCCAATGTGAGCACGTGTCGAACGCTGAATGGTATGCGGATATATAAACATTTCATATCGCTAACGTTGCACCTCAAGATTGCTAATGAAAGCGAGGTCCACAAGCGGTAACGATTAGAAAAATAGTAAATCACGAATTAGAGATAATAAAAAGTTAAAAAATGAAATGAAAAACTAAAAATAATCTAAATATAATAAGAAATGTAACACTATACATAATAAAAAGTTGAAAATGAAATAACCCTATTAAGAATTATTTATATTTATAAGTTTATAATTATATATTTTTACACTAAAACGTGTATAATTAACGTGTAAAGCTTTAGTGTTATATAAATATAAAATTATGAACTTATAAATATAAATAATTCTTAATAGGGTTATTTCATTTTCAACTTTTTATTAACAAATAATAAAAGCTTCTTTTTAAAAAAGGTTTTTTTTTAACTTTTCCATTAGATGTTTTACACCCTTGGTTTGATTTCATAGATTATAATGGTTATCGATAGAGCATATAAATAATAATTGTCCCAGGTTTTTTCTCTGTATTAAGTATATTATGTTCAAAGGTCCTTAAATGAAAATCAGCATAAACACAAAAGACTTATTCACCAGTAGTTTGTTGGTATGAGACTCCTTTCTTTCTGATTTAATAGATTCAAATTCTCGGGGCTAAAAAACTTGATCGTAGATGTCTGTGTAAATTGTAAAACAATTTAAGCCCCAGGGATCCAGCTTTTTACAGATCTAAAAAAAATTATTTTTCATATGCACGTGGAAAATTGGAGGACGCTCAAAATGAAAATGTTATATCTTAATATGATCTATTTTTACAAGACCCCACGATTACAAGTTTAATTAATTGTACGAAAGAATCTACCAGTAAGACCCTGGCATAATAATGATTCCTTTCATAGAAAAATCTCATATGGTTACTTTCGTTTTTATTTGTATTACCAGGAAAATACTATGAAGTAACTTTCAACCCCAAAAAAAGCGAAGAAAAAAGAGAAGACCGTACTCTCGAAAAACCTATACTTCTGACGGAAAAATGGTAGTTTTGGATTAAATCAAGCAGTAAATAGTTTTACTTTAATTTGTAACATTTAATTATGACAAATTAACTAATTCTCATTTGGATATCGTTATACTTTTCAACCCTAACGTTTATTATTAATAAAGCATGATATGTTTGGTAGCAAATGGTTAATTTTTCTGAAGTTGCTGGTGTTTTGAATGGTGACTGATTCCTTATTATTTTCATTCTGAACAAATATACTTCTACTACAACTGTGGCCACTCAAATTCGAGTTGATTTTGGCCTCGCCAACAAGTTGCCTCCATAATTTTTTATCCTCAGCCATGTCTATTTCTTCACCAAGTTTCCTCACATCTTCACCCACTTGGTTTTTCTCTTGGCCTTGTCAGTAGGCGCCTCCTTTCTGTTGATCTCTCCACAATCTTCTTGTTGTTGTCTCTTCATCCCTTCTCATTACATGGCCCAGTCACCTAATTCTTCTACTTCTTATCACAGCTACAATATCTGGTCGTCTGTACTGGTCTCTGAGTTACCTGGTTTTCAGTATTCTCCATACTCCTACTTCGAAAACTGTTCCATATATCCTTAATATTTTATTTTCAAATGTTATTTGCTTCTTCTGGGAGTGTTGTTTGTATCCACACAGCTCTAAACAATAAAACTGGCTGTATTATCACTGTGTATATTCTTATTATTTTAGTGTTTACTTTTAAGCAATTTCGATAGGCTCCAAAAACATCTACTGGCTGCATTTAACCTTATCTGTATTTCTTCTTCTATTTTATTGTTGCCGTTCATAGTAAATCCTAGGTAATTAAATTCTTCAGTACATTAAAAGCTGTATCCCATATCGTCCAGTGTTGAATGATTGGGTCTACTACCTACATCATTAGCATAAGCTAAAATATTTATTTCCCCTCCAATATTTGCTCCTGTTGGGATAGCTCCAGTTGCTTTCAAAGCTTTTTCTAAAGCAAGGTGGTGATATCAAAGGTATCTGTGTATTCTTTTTCTAGTCTGACCTTTAATTTTGAGCCTTCAACACACATTTTTACAAGTCGATAAATACTATATATAAATCTCTATCATATTCCCAGTACTTTGAGGCCAGCTTCTTCATAACAAATATTTGGTAAGTAGTTGATTTCCCACTTATAAATCCTGCTTGTTGCTCACCGATTATTTGATCTCCATATTTTCTTAATCTATTTTATATTACTTTAGACAAAATTTAGTACAGTTCAGTGAAGATAGTTTATCTCCTTTTTTATAAATGGATAAATGGGAACCATCACTGCTTGCTTCTGTTCTTTGGGCATAGTTTCCAGACCTTGAATATACTATATTAGTAAATTATTAACCAAAGCTGGTTGATTTGAGTTGACATACCAAGTAGAAAGACTGTTTATTTTTTTCCAATCTCTATATTTACCCAAGCTCTAATCAAATTTTTTGACTATTAGTTTGGATACACAGTAACCAATTTTACCGTTGCTTTTATTGTCATTCCAGCATGTTCTGGTATGAATAAAAATTGGTTAAATAAAGAGATAATTATACAATTAAATTTAACGGTAAAACTTAATTCCTGTGCCTTGTTTTCTACTATAAGATCTGTTAAAATCTATCCTTACGTGTAGTTATTGAATAGTTACCACTTTTGCTGGGCTATACTTATATTTTGATGATGGAAGTGTGCTGAAAATTGAATACGAAATACGAAACTCGAACTCTTTTACTTTCCCCCTTTCGCCCTAACCTAAGAAAATAATATTTTTCTATGTATTCCTAGGAAGTGCAAATAAAAATTTTAAGGTGGTACAAATCAAAATGAAGCCAAAATTTACAATCTAATTTTGTTCTGTAAGGATTATAATTTAAAACCATCCACGTTACTTTTATGTTTTATCCACTTTACCTGAGGGTGCAAAGTAGTTAATGATAATTGATAGGTAGTAAAAATGAAAAAAAAGCGAATTATGTATAATTTTTTTCAAATGGAATGAATTTTCTGCTAGAATCAGGATTTTCTACCGTACAGAAGTCACGGCACATTGAAGCAGCTGATCCGCCCTTAAAAAAATCAATTTTTCGATTCTAGGGGTGCAAATCGAAAATTTGACATAATTAAATGATACAAATTAGATGAATGTTATTTATTCCTCGATATAATCAAAAACTTAACCTAACCGAGAGGTATTTTCTTATATTCTTGGCTTTTTGGGAGGTGCAAATTATTTAATAGTATTTTTGTGGTAGAACATATGAAAAGCATTCTCATTATGTGCGATTTTATTATAAAACTAATAGACAGTTTGTTAGAGTCTTTCCGGTGATAAATTTAGTTATTTTTCGTATAACAACCGACCAATTGTTATTTAAATAATCTTGATTGACTGGAGCACTTTTATATAGCTAAAGCAAATTGACCTTTCTTCTTAATCTTCTTAATTTGTGTTTTTTTATTGTCATTTATTTACTTTAATTTCAATTTTGGAAAGTTGCCAAAGACACAGAAGAGTTATTCAGTGGCAGCTCTACGATGAAGGGAAGAGTCTGGCATAATATCAAATAATGTACAAGAATAATAATTTACAATGTTTTGATATTGCAAGGAATTACTTGTAATTGGCCCTGCTCTATGTCAAGTGGCAGTTATCTCTAATACCGTCATTGAAAAGACGTTGGTTGTAGAACATAGTTAACCACGTTTTGAACATAATTTGTCTATCTATATTATTTAAATATTTTGATACCACTAAAACGTTACCCGTAGCATTCCAAGAGTTCGGGTTGAGATATCTTATTTCACTTTCATCTATAATAAATATGTTTTCAATATTCTCTAAAAGTTATCTATATAATTAATAATAATAATTTAGAATTTATTTCAGCAATAATTATTATAGTGTAAATATCAGATGGACTTTTATATCACTAGCTTCAGGTTCGATCTGTAAAACCCAGATGTGCTATAAAACCATTCATATTGCTCCTATAAACTAATGTGAGTGGCTATTAAATGGGTGTGTTCACTCTTCAGTAGCATTATTTTAGTTAAGTTATTAAATCAAATAAAACACATTTATTATTTTATAGGGGGTGAACAATAATTTCCCCACATTTCAATTGCAGGTAGAAAGTTTACTTTTCAAAGAAGAAACTGTTAAATAGGAAGTCTAGAATAGTGGCCTTCAGCGAACTTAAGTCATATCACCAAAACGTGGAATACATTTTAGCTCTTTTAATATGTGCCATCTATTGTTAAATTACTTGTTTTAGTGAAAAAAAAAATATTAAATCCCGATTCATTGTTTGTTGGTCTGGTTTATAATTATTAACAAAAAAAATCCTGGTATATGCTTTTGGCACAAAAAAAATTCAATTATAAAATGGCTTTAATAAGTAAAACTAAAAAAAGGAAAATTGTCATATGTGGATCTTCATGGACTCTACTTATATGAGGATTGTCCCAGAAGTACCTGGCCTGACCGAGAGATGACAGTAGTTGCTTCAAAAATATCACTATATTAGAAAGTACTCAATCTATACAGCATGTTTTAAGTTTGAAGACACCACGTTGCTTAGTATTTGTTTGGCTGCCATCAATAGTGAACGTTTCTAGTGAATTTCTAAATCAGCATCGTTATGTGATACAATACTTTTATTTGAAAGGCGTTAGTTCATCCAATATGAAATTAGTCCATCCAAATGAAGTGATGATTCGAGAAATATTGTAAAAAATCCACAAACTAGTACTAGATGATCGTCGATTGAAAGTGCGCGATCTAACAGATGAAGTAGGGATTTGAAAAAGTACGGTTATATCGCATATTAACTGAAAATTTTACATGATCACAATGGAACAAAAACGAACAATCAAAACCATAAACTGAAAAGGGAAAAGCGGCTACAAAGACGACAAAGACCGTTCCATATGTAGGCAAAGTCATGGCGTCGGTTTTTTGGGATGCGCGTAAGATAATTTCCATGATCTGTCTTAAAAAAGGAAAAACTATCAACGGCGATTATTATGCGAACCTATTGCTACGTTTGAGCGAAAAAATCAAGCAAAAACGGCCGCATTTGGATAAGAAGAAAGTGTTGATTCATCAAGACAATACACCAGCTCACATATATGTTATAGCAATGGACAAAATTAATGAATTAAAGATTGAATTGCTACTTCATGCACCCCAATTTGCCAGATTTAGCCCCCTCGTATCATTTTGTTTTCACAGACTTGGAAAATAGCTCGGGGGTCGAAGATTTTCCAACAATGATGAGGTGATGTCGACAGTCAATAGCTATTTTGAGAAGCTTGACAATTCTTATTATGAAAAGAGTATCGAACTTATTAAACATTGCTTAGAAAAGTGTATGGAGATGGAAAGGAGATTACGTTGAAAAATAAATATAGCTGCAACCGAGACCGCGTAAAATACGGCAGCCTTTGCAGTTTACTACACCTTCGAGAATATTGACAACTTCAGATACCTTGGCTCTCTCATAACTGGAAACAACTAGACTGCACAGGAGATATAGGAGAGAGTGAAAGCTACTCGCCTACTCAGCAGGTGCACAAAAGAGAGGAGTTACCGTACAGTACTAAGACCAGTTGTCATGTATGACTCTGAAATCTGGTCAATGACTGTTAGAGAATAATTGAGACTCAACTCGGCGCATCTATGGCCCAACCCAAGACCAAGTAGAAAGGCGCATCCGTACTAACACTGAGACTTATGCCTTGTATGGAGAGCCCAGCCTGGTAGCAGATGACTTAGTCACGTCGAACGCTTGATGGAGGGTCGAGGAGTCAAAGTGAAGGCTTTTGTACATGTATCTATTTGTGGTATCGAAATATGCCTTTTTAAATTTTAGTATTTCATAAAATTACAAAAATTATCTCAATATATTCGTCAAACACTAGTTTTTAGTTAACCTCTAGATATAATTTTCTGACACAAAATTGTACAAATATTTCTGTAAATACAAGACTTGAAAACCAATTTTATTTGCCGTATATAATTATAATATTTATTTCAAGTTCAATATGAAATTTATCCACTATTATTATATTTAATCAGTTCCATAATTCATGGCAATTATTGTTACACTCCTACATAATACATTTGTAGACGAAATTAACCTAACAAGTCAATTATCAAGTGATTATTATACAACATTTATATTAGTTAATCTAAATCATAGCCATAACCAAATTACATAATATATAAAGAATATTCTTCAAGAAACCGTCCTACTTTTGGTAGAATTAATATATGCGGCAATAAAATTTATACATAATAAATTTTAATATGGCAAATTGATGATACTAAAGTGAAAGTTCATATAAAACTGAGATATCCATAAAAAGCATCAAAGTAATACTCCTATATGGACAATTCTTATCGGAAACAACGTCTCTATGTTACGGTGCCGACAGTATTCATTTTCTCTCTCGGTCGAGACACTTTATCTAAACTGCGCATGCTTCATGCGCGCAAAAGATGCGCAGAACTAACTGAAGCGACCGAAGGAGAGAGAGACCGATACATTATTTGTTTCATTTAGTCGGGATACCTTCCACTTATAGAAACTGTCCATATAGAAGTATTACATATCTGATAAAAAGCGGATGCAATTTTAAATGACCATAGTGTCATTAGAATGACAGCTCCAACACTTAAAACTAAATTGGTATTTTATGTGAATTCACTCACTTATGCCAACAACAAATCAAATTCATTCTTAGGAATCAATTCCATCAATATATTTTTTGTCTTCTATTGAGGTGGCCAAAAATGATAGAATTGCTGGAAGAAAAAAGGAAAATTGGTAGTGGGAAATATGAAAAAAGGCATGGAAAGAACAAAGGAACTAAGACAGTGGAATAATATATTAATAATACCAATATGTCAAAAAGAAACCCAGTCGTGAAATGTGATAATTATAGAGCGCTATGCCAAGCAATGATGAGTTGTAATCTTAAAGTATTTATAGTAAGAAAGGAAATTGAAGGGCAACTAAAAAAATTTTTTTTAATATTTATTGATCTTTCTGAAACATTTGACACAATAGAAAGAACAAATGAATGTAGAAAGTTGGATGAGATGGAAGTACCTAGGGAACTAAATAGAGCTTTTAGAAGCACATATACGAAGTTCAATGCTGGAATACAAATATCAGGAATGGAATTCGAAGAAATCTTAACAAAGAAAATAATTTAACAGAATATAACAATATATAAACTTGACTTAAGAGAAAACTGATTGAAGCAGAACGTAAGTACTTTTAAGAAACTGACAAAACTTGGTAGAACAAATGAGATTAGCAGGAGACAGTTAAGAATAGGAACATTATTTATAAGAGGAACCGGAATCCTCCACCGATACTTGAAAAGGCAGAAGGAGAAAATAAGTGTCTTTTATCGATAAATAACTGGCGGTTTATAATAATAAATTAGAGCTTTGGATAGATTAAGATGACAGAAACAACGCTACTTATAAAACGTTCATTTAAATTTTGGTAGAGAAAATATATTAGTAAGCGAATAGTTAATAAAGTTAAAGTAGTTTTTGTAATAACGGAGAAAGAATAATTTCTTGAAATTTAAATAACATAATAAGAAATGTAATGATTGTATAGAACTAGAAAACTATTTTGAGTAAAATATAGAGATTTTGGAGATTTTAAGCAAAAAAAAGTTAGTAGGGTTGGTAAAGTTGAGTTGAGTATTTCTAGAAAGTATACACTTTGTTAAAGATATTATTTGAAATTCGTTTTTTTATCCATCATGTCAAATAGTAAGAGAAGAAAATTAGGTGATGAAAACAGAACATTTAATGTAGAATGGGAGTTAGATTTTTTCTTTACTGCTGAGAAAGATTAAATGATGTGTTTGTTGTGCAATACAGTTTTAAGTACTTTAAAAAAAGCGAATGCAAATAAAAGCTGCACTTCAAAAGTTAAAAAATGAGAAGTATAAAATAGCACATATACTTGGAAAAAGGGGCAAACCATGACCGTGACATTGAAATAATTAAAGAATGTATTGTTGAAGCAGTGAGTATGTTAGATCCAAGAAATGTCAACAAATACAAACAATTACCTCTTTCAAGAAGAACTGTAACAGATCGACAGCACGAATTAGCGCAAAATGTAACAGAGCAACTTTATACAATTATACAAAATGAAGATGTTTATTTTTCAATTGCTTTAGATGAAAGCACTGATAAAACAGATTCGGCACAAGTTTTATATTTTATTCGTGCTATAACTAAAGATTTTCAAATTTACGAAGAACTACTTGCGTTGGGTACACTAACTGGAAGAACTTGCAGAGCCGATATTTTCGAAAACTTCAAAGAGGTATGTAATAAATTACAATTGAATGTCAGTAATTTAGTCAGTGTCTGCACCGATGGCACACCTTCCATGAGAGGCAAAAAGAAGGATTCGTTGCTTTGTTAAAAAAGGAAAACTTAAACTTGAAAAAATTGATATCATTTCACTAAATTTTGCATCAGCAAAATCTTTGCGCAAAATCTACCATTTTGCAAGACACTCTGGATAGAACCATTGCCATTGTCAACTATATTCGCGTAAATGCAATGCGTCATCGTGAATGTCGGCAAATGCTCTCTTTAGATGAGGAAACGTATAGTGTTGACCTACCATACTACTGCAAGGCTGGCTATCAACAGGTTAGGTTTTGATAAAGTTTTGATAAAAGTTTTGTCTTTACGACGACAAATTTTAAACTTTTATCAAGAACAAGGAAAACAATGTGATCTATCAGATGAAGTATTTCTCAGAAACTTTGCATTTTTGTCTGATGTGATGACAAAATAAAACAACAAACAACAAACGGGGTATATGTAGCAAAATATCCAAGCGTTTAGAAAAAAATTATCATTTTTGAAAACATTGCTTTGTCGATCGGAAATATCTGCAGAACACTTCCCGGAGCTAGGCTAAAATGTTAAACGAGCAGAACTGTGAAAATAAAATATTCGATGAATATATAGGTGTCTTGGATTGTTTAATAGAAGAGTATACTAATAGATTTGCTGACGAGCACACTCCTGGTTTGAATGGCATTTGAACCACACTCAATAGATATATCCGAGGCTCCTGCAGAACTACAAATGGAGTTAATTGATTTAGGGGAAGATAGTATCATCAAATCCCTTTTTAACGATAAAAAGGATCCCTATAGAAATCTGGAAAAATGCTGCTGAATATCCATGCCTTCGAGAACATGCTCGCCGTTTACTTTCCTGCTTCGGAAGTAGCTACTGTTGCGCGACAACATTGTCTCTCATGTCAAAAATAAAAACATATTTAAGAACGCAAATTACAGATGCACATTTAAAGGATCAATTAAAGCTGTGTGTTACGAAGCTTGATCCAAATATACAATTACTGTCAAACAAAAAACAAAGCCAAATAAGTCACTAACTTAGTGAATAAAAAAATATTTTTAATTTTATTTTTTTATAATATTTTTATATTATTTTATATGTATATTATATTTGAAATTTTGTAGTATTATATTTTATTTTTTCTATATAATGCGATAAATTGTTAAATCTATAGAAAAACTTTCTTAGGTCAATCAGCTTATGCGGCCTCTCTTATTGCTGCCTAATTTAAATGTGGCCTCTAATGGTAAAAATGTTCCCCACCTCTGCTATATTGGAATCAAAATTCAGCCTTCCAACTTTAGAAACATGAATTATTATTTCATACCAATAGAATTAATTTTCAAAATGAACCTTTTTATCTGAAATAAGTAAAGTAAAAAGCTCTTGGGTTGTTATATTCTTTTTGTTTATCACACATTTTGTTTATTTTATGAATATGCAAGAATCTATTTTATCTTAGAAATTATATAACGAGAATCAAAAAATAGAATTTCTAAAGAAGATTAGCCTAAGTAATTATGAAATTTTTTCTAATAATTTCTGGAATATACCTCAGAAAAATCATAGTTTTGGATAAAGACAAATTTTTCAAATAGTATATCATCGTATTTTTCGTTTAAAAAATATCTGGTTGTACCTTTCATTTTAAAATGGTTGGAAGTAGGGAACATAATTTCACATTAAAGAATATGAATTTCAAATTTATTTCTTATCTACTTATAAACACTGAAATTCTCTCTTGAAAGCCTCTTGCTTACGTCAACTGGACAACACAACTTCCGATTCCGTGTTAGATTTCAAACAGTTAACTCACAACAACGACAAGTTTCTAAAATTCCTCAGTAAGTGGAATTATCCAAAGCTCAATTTTCTTAAGGTTAGTAATATTTTTTTGGAACTCGAATACAGTCCGCTTTTTCTTTCCCAAATTATACGCACACTGTGTATAGCAATAAGAATGATTCTAAAACGCAGCTATTTTACAAATTTTATATTTTTAGCTGTTATGCATTCATTTTTGTGAGAAAATATTTACATATTTCTCTGGTTAGCTTATCTTGTATGTACAAGAATGAAAACATACATTGTACGATGTAACTTGAACAGGAGTTTTTTTAAGATTAATATCCAACTGGAGTGAAAGTATATAGTTTTCATTTCAATATATTATCTCTGCAGGAATAAAAAGATCTTCTGAAATAAAATTTTACTTAACATAACAATAAATGACTTTAGAATGTTGCACCAAGAATCAAATTATTCCGCATTGAGCGACAACGTCACAGATGGTAATTGAGCTTGTGAAATTTCATATTCAGAATCTATGTAAGATGATACTTTCAACGAAAATGTGGATATAATATTTAGAGCATTTGGAATTAACTTCCGTTAAGATGTACCAAATATAGCCACTTTATTTAATCAACACCAATTAGAACAGATGTTTCATACTGGTACATTTTTCCTTCAATGCTGTTTCAGCTAGCGCAATAAGAAGCGATTCCGGTAGATATTTTCCAAAAAAATTTATCGCATACAAAGCATAATGACCCGGTTTACTGTATTGGTAAAGGATCCAGGACTTGGTCTTCTACAAATAGGAATAATGTCTTCTTACACGCTTACGTAGGCGGTAGATTCACGGAAGACTCTATATTGTACGATATCGTCCTGAACGCTGATTGTTTTACGTTTTTCTTTAAATTGTTTTTGTCACTGAGAAACTTGTGTATAAGATAACTTTTATAACCATAGACTCCTTCAATCAAGCTGAAACTTCTGTAACAGTATTCTCTTTTTCAACCAAGAACTTCTGATCTAATCAGTTGCTCTGTGTGACCTCGTAGCATTTTATGACGCATCACTAATGTATTTATTGATAATTGATAGTATCAACTGTTAGGATGAAAATTTACGAGTTCAGGTTGAAGAAAATACTAATAAAATCATAATTAAAAATGTCGCGATGTGCTCGCAGTGTTTTTGGAGCAGGATCAGTTTGATTATTCAATAGCTTGCTGAGTAGGTATATAGTGAAACAAAAGCATATTATTCAATGTTCATTTTATTATGAAAGCTATAAATAAACTAGAATACTGCACATCTATGTATTCGTAGGATAAAATCATTGATTAATTTTCTAGGAATAGTGCTGAAATTTACATATGATTACGATTTAAATATAGATGGGCTTTTTCGTTTTATACTATTACAAAATACTGATACTAGTTTAAAATAATGAGTCCTATTACTAACTGGATAAAAAAATAATTTAAACAAATAATAACTATTTATATTTACTTCGAATGTGTTCAGGATTGCTTCATTAACTGTAAAAGCGATATAAATTGAAAATTCATTGAAATATATACAAAGAGAAAAAATAACCTTCTTATTAACTACAGTACGAAACTACTTTCAACAAAACCACTTCATCAATGCTCAAAACCAGGACTGTCAAACTCGCTGCCTACGGACCGCATGCGGCTCGCAATTAATATTTTCGCTGGCTAGCCAATATATTAAAACACAATACTACATAAATTTATAATAAATTAGCAAACCGACGTGTGTACAGTTTTGAACATAATTTAAAGGTTTCAATCCTCTGGGAAACGAATTACGTTTATTTTCTAAATAAATATACGCTCAGTATACAAATGGAGGTGATTGAAAATCAGTGCTACTCAAATTTGAAGGCAAAGTGGGAGTAAGTTAGCTTGAAAAATATGCATAAGAACGTCATGATTTACAACTTTGTCCGTTATAACATCTCCGTTTAGATATCACGCAGTTTTCCAAGTTTGTATGTTGATTAAATTTAGTACAAAATACTGTGAATTTTGGTTTCCTACTTATACAAAACATTTCATTCCTCATAAATACTTTAGTATACAGAACAAAAATAATTTTTATAATTTCTAGTTTCGTTGATTATGATAACAAAAAATAAAATTAAGAAAATGCAGAAACTCATAAGAATTTTTCATGAATCAGTTCATAAGCAAATATCGGATTATTTATTTATTGTTTGGTGGTTTATATGACGAGAGCTTTCACTTTCTATTGAATATGTACTATTTACAATAAGCTGTCGTATCTGAATCTCACAATCCTGAACATATTGTCAAATAAAACACACACATATAAAAAGCGTTTTACAATTTTTATCCGATGGCTACAAAATACGTATTTGAAGTTTTACAAGAGAACAATTCTGTAGCTTGTGGACATAACTTTTCAAAAACTTCTGGTATCGCTTTACACGATACGATATTGTCATTGTCTTCACTCGTGACTTGATGAGTTTTTGGACAATTTTCTTTTAAATTGAAATTACATGTTGATATTTTGCAGAAGCTGTTCAAACCGGTCGGTTGAATCTGAAACAAATATGTAATTGCATTTTAAATATGAAATTAATAATAATTTTAACAAGCAAATTTCATCCATTATATACGAGGGCCGTTTATTGCAGCCTTCGAGATGCTATAAATAAAAAACAAGTTCATATAAAACAATAATACAATAATTTTGTTACCAAAAGATTGGTACACTTATTGTTACTTTTCGACAAGAGATTGAGACATTTGTGATATCTGTGGACAAACTTTTCAATACCCTCTTCAAAAAAAGTTGCCGCCAATGCAGCCTAACCGTTCAGTAAAAGTAGAGTACAAAACAGACTTTGAAACTTCTGAAAATTCTGTAGACAAAGCAGTAATGATAAATCTGCGGTTTTCTTTAATCATTCTGAAAAGTCGTTGAATCAGGTCATCTGAAACGACAAATTTGCATCCTTGGCTCCCTTCATCATGCACATCTTCACGGCCATCTTTATACTTTCTACACCATTCAGCCTGTAGAAAATTAATCACACTTTGTAATTCACACTTGGCGGGAGCATCAATAATGACGGATATTTTTACGTGGCTGTAACACAACGCCGACTGACGCCTGAGTATCAACAACGATGGAATGTGTAGTGCGAGAGCTTCGCAATCGCAAATTATATATATTTAAAGATATAGTACGCTAAATATTTACGTGAATGCGGTACATATAATATCAAAACACAGCGTGAAAAAACATAATTAATTAATACGCTAAAACTAAAATGTAAAGAATAAACGAAATACATTCAATATACACAAAACCCAGAAACGTAATCACAAGAAACTAAATCAAGAATATCTTACGACACAATATTTATCCAAGAAAGCTCTAGGACTCAACCTTATTAAACAAGAAATCCTTTGGCAGTTTCCGGAAAAAAGTTTTTATTTCCCGACCCAGCCGTTTACTTCTACCATGAACTGGAAATTAACAAGAATAACCATGATTTTAAAGCCAGGAATAGTACCTGAAAGCGCAAAGTGCTATTGACCAAAATCTTATATTTATACTATCAAATGAGAAGCAAACTCAATCACACCAATTAGTATTAGAAAAGTAATACTAAACAATTCAGAAAGTGCATAGAGTAGAGCAAATCAATGAAGACTTTGAAAGTAAAAAATATTGCTCTGCAGTATTCCTGGATATTGGTCAGGCTATTAACAAAATCTGAAAGGCCTCCTATTTGTGGCGACTACGGCAGATTCATCTAAAAATACATAATACAGATTGCTTGACAGGCGTGGATCGTTTTTCTCTTTGCCAGTAGCTATATCAATAATTAATCTGGAGACGATATGGTCACTCGCGCCTTCTGGGAACGCTGAATCAGCAACTATGAAACGCCACTGAAGTTAATTATGGTTAGGTTAGGCTATGGTTGGTTATCGACGACTCCTGTCGTCCATGGGTACCAGCAGCAGCTAAAAATCCGGAGCAGCAGCCAGTCGAGAACCAACCACAGCAGCTGTCCATAGTTGCTGCTCAAGCCTTCCCAGAAGGCGCGAGCGACCGTCTCGGCTTCATCCTTTAATCATAAGGGTAGCTACTGGGCAGTGAGAAAAATGATCTATTCAAGTCAAGCAGTGCCTATTATGTATTTTTAAATACGACGGAACATAGCGTTGTCGCTACATAATTATGTAAGCTAAAAGAGAACTTACCAACAAATTACTATAAAATCCTATATCAGCAAATTGTACACAAACATTGAACTAATCCACGTTGGCGTGGTCGAAAGAACCATATTAGACCCCATACTAGATCTAATATTTACAGCCAACCTACACACAAACATTAGCACGGCCACACACAAAAGTTTATGTATGATGCTTTTTTTATTTACCACATATTTATTATTTTTATGTGTTATCTGGACTAATATTGTTAGAGATCTGAACTGTGTAGAGATAATTTCACGCTCGATTAATAATCTAAGTAGTTAGGGCGTTTAAAGCTTTTCCTATGAACATAATTTTACAATTAATTATCATTAAAGGCTTTGTTCCCATCTCAAATAGTTTTAGTCGAGCCTATTCTACATTCATAAATAGATAATAGTCCCGCAAACCACAAAATAATTTCTGGTCAATTAATTCTAATTAAAATTAAATAATTAGTATGTAGTAGGTTCCGGAAGGATGGATGGGCGATATAAAAAAATTTGATTGTGTTAGAATAGAAAAATTAAAAACAGTTCTCAAGTCGCTTAATAATCTATTGAGTGATTGTTTAGATAATATAAAATATTACAAAAATAGAATAGAGAACGGTGGATTATAGGTCAACAGTCGTTATACACCTGACTTAAACAAATTAGATGTATAATGAGTGCTGACTTTCTCTATGCTGCTGAATATTTTGGTATTTTATATATTATCTAAGAAATTACTCAATAAATTATTGAGCGAGCTTGGGTGAGCCTGCTGAACCACTATTCCATTATCAACCTTATATGAATTATCAATAAAATCTAAAATTGATCGGTCTGAAATCACCATGAAAAATGCAACGCTACCTCCCGGACTATAATCTCTTCGCTTCCATCAAAGTTTATAATATATAACTTACTTTATCTTTACACTGTAAAAAATTGTTTTTATTATTCTCAAATCGTTTCAATTCACATACAGATTCCAAATATACGAAGGCATATCAGACATTTCATTTTTATGGAAATATAATGAGGTTTATTTCATACGGATCACCTTATATATATTTTGTTTTTGAAAACCTCCATAAATTTATTCAAGATGTAAGATTTCTTTGGGAAAGGAACCAATTATTTTTTGTCACTTGTTCCAGGGTATGGGTGATCCCTCTTTGCTAGTTTATGTTTCCATTAATACCTCACCTTATTTAAACAATATGAACTATTTTAATCCTAACATTTTCAATAACTGGATGAATGAAGTCATCATTTATTTCGAAATCATCATCAGACAAATTTTGAATCAACTGTGGATATATAAAATTCTTATGCTTCCAAATTTTCTTGCTTTTAGGTCTCTTCTGATTAGAAATTAGTTTCTTTTATAATTTAAAAGAAACTAGTTTCAAATCAGAAGAGATCT